>NC_056734.1:168541513-168759013 GCF_019279795.1 Protopterus annectens
TCATCTTACACTGACAGTGAAAGTGGAACAACAGCCAACTCACCCCTTAAAAAGAAAACGAATATCCAACACCCTTTAGGTATGGGAGGCAACCCAGAGGGGGGAGGAAACATAGAAACAGATATCGGAACAGACTCTATGACAGGATTAATACATGCTCTGCTGAAATAATTACCACAGAATTTAAAAATGTCCTAAATCTATCTGATTATGTTCTTACAGATGACCAACAGCAAGTACTGAATAAAGGATTGAACTTTGTTCCCGGTTTTTTCTCTGATGAATATCAAATCTCATTAGATGTGATTGACTTTTGTCGTAGACTAAATCTTAAACAATTTTTTTCTGAACAGGATAGTTCTACCACTCAAAGATCTACTGATTTTGTATTTCACAAATCCACCTTTCAACCCCCCATGAATGAAAATGTAGCCATTTTTCAACAGGTTGTTATGAAAGATTTACATTTTCCCCTTTTTGAAGGTCAAATCAGTCCAAACAATATCACTACTGCTGAAAGGGTGGCATTATCAGAACTTAGAGCCAATCATAACATAGCTATTCTCCAAGCGGACAAGGGTGGAGCAGTGGTCATTTTGAATATGGATTATTGTCAATGAGGGTCTACGACAACTGTCGGATTCTCATTGTTACATGCACATGGGTATTGACCCCACTGGCAAATTCAAACAAGAGATTGATTCATTCTTACAATCTGCATTGGATGAGGGTATCATCACCCAAAAAAATGTTCAACATCTTCAGGTCAAAGATCCAGCTAAACAAATTTTATACTTACTTCCGAAAATACATAAATCCATTACACATCCCCCAGGTAGGCCAATTGTTTCTGGCCATGGCTCACTCACTGAACCACTTTCTGCATTCCTTACTCAATTTCTCAAACCTTTACTGTCATTAGTTAGGGCTAGAATCCAGGATACCACACAATTCTTGAAAATCATTGAGGATACTCAGCTTGAGCCCGAATGGTTGATGTGTACACTGGATGTAAAATCTTTATATACCAGTATACCACATTGGGCGGGGCTTCAAGCTTTAGAACACTGGCTAACAAAGGCTGAACTATACCCTCCAGGCTTTAACACTCTGCTTATCTGCATGACTGAACATGTCCTGACCAAAAATGTATTCTATTTCCAAGGGGATTGTTATTGGCAACTACAGGGTACGGCCATGGGGGCCTCTTTTGCCCCAATCTACACAGATCTCTTTATGGCCTACCTAGAGGAATGCCTCATTTACAATCCCCTACACAACATATATCTAGTAGAAATGGACATATGGCAGAGATATTTAGATGATTGCTGGATGGTGTGGCGTGCTGATGCCGAGTATCTCCAAGAATTTTTGGAGTATCTCAATAACAACATTTGGGGGATTGAATTCTCTATTACATCACATAGAGATGAAATTGACTTTTTGGATGTCACTGTATATCAAAACAGTGACCATACACTTAACACCAAGATCCATCATAAATATCCCCAGTTTAATTCCTTGCTACATGCTACCAGTATGCATCCACGCCACACCATCCGCAACATCCCCAAATCTCAATATTTGAGAATACGGAGAATCAATTCTTCAGAAGTGGACTATACACATGCGAAAGCTGATCTACTATCCAGATTTTTGGATAGAGGATACTCCATTTTTGACATTGAATCCGCCAGACTTTGATCAGATAAGCAGGAAAGGCAGACATTGTTAGAATATAGGGAGAGAAGTAACAACTCCAAGGGTGACAAAATTAGACTCATTACTACTTTGGGCAAAAATCACCAAACAGTTAGGAAAGCAGTGAACAATAATTGGAATATTCTGTTAGCCAATGACTTTTTGAGGGGTATCCTGGACAATCAATGCTCATTTTCATTCAGGCGAGGAAAAACATTGGGAACTTTGTTTTCCCATTATAAACAGAGGGAAAGTGGTGGAGCTAAATACAAACAACTTACCATCACAGGGGATGAATTATTAGGAACATTTCGATGTGGACATTGTATTTCATGCGCTCAAGTCAATCAGTTGAAACAATTTACCAGTTCTAATACTAGCAAAGTATATGATGTAAGAGTCTTTGGTAATTGTTCCACTAGTTGGGTCATCTACTTGGCAACTTGCCAATGTAAATCATTATATGTGGGTAAAGCTTCACGTTCAGTGAGAATCAGGATAGGGGAACACCGTAGTGATATCCGCAATCATAAACTGTCCAATGCTCTATATTTACATACCATTAAACATCCAACTGCCAAATTTATGTTTACCATTATAGACAAAATCACTGGAAATAGACATAACCAACTAGGTTGGCAAGGAAAATTAAGTCACAAAGAAAAATACTGGATTACACATCTTGGTGCATTATTCCCACCTGGACTAAATGACCATCTTTAATCATTCTATGTATGATAGTGTTTGTATTATTGTTGGTGCATGTATTATATCATGATTTATATTGACTGCCTTACATATGCACCATTGCTATCTATTTTGGTTGTGAAAGATGTACAGTTATTATCAGGAATGTTTATCCCAGATTACAACATGCTATGGGTACAGCAACTCTTTTCATATATTTTTTATATATTTCCATACATTTTTGCTGTTACCATCATCTTGTATATTTAACATGAATTATTATTCAATTTGCATTCATATATATACATCCATGTGTTCATGGATTTATATTTTCCTTTCAAGTATGTAAACATTTGCATATTAAGTTTGATTTATTTTGACTCCTTTCCTATTGGCTATGGGTCATATATATAGACGTCTGGTTGTTGTCCGCATGTCTGTTGTTTTCACTCACTGAAGAAGGCGTGTGCCGAAACTAGTTTGAGTTATTGAGCAGGACAATTTGGTCCGATTGATTTTACCTCACATTAAACAGTGGAACTCTTCTTGCTGGCCTTTTGGTGTTTTTTCAAGTATCTATTTCCTCAGGCTCCTCTGAGGACCAGGATTACTCCTTCTCCCCTTATGAAGATTCCGATGCTGAGGATTCTATTCCCTCAGCTTCTCCTCCTGAAGACTACTCCTTTGGGGAAACTTTACACACTATGAGGGAACATTTTCACTGGGAAGGTCAGGGCTATTCTGACTCAAAGAAAAGGCTCAGAGAGTTTCTTTTACTCCCCCAGCACAGACCACTTGCCATCCCCCCAGTTTTAGACATTGTGGATGATGTTTGCTTAGAATCCAGTTTGAACCCAGATTCTCTGCCTCCTGCTCCAGCCAAACCTGACAGATACTATAGAGTGCCTGATTCCCACAAATTCCTTTATAAAAGCCCTGTTGCTGATCCAGAGACTATCTCCCAGGGTCCCAAAGGGGCTAAGGCTTCTATGGCAAAAAATCCTGTACCCTCTGAAAGGGATTCCAGAGCACTCGACAGGTGGGGGAAAAAGGTTTACACCTCAGCCACTCTAGCTATGAGGGCACTAAATTGCCAATTTCACATGCTAAAATATCAGCAATTTCTAATGTCTCAGTTAAAACAAAAAATGAGCACACTCCCTCTACAGTCTGAATTGAAAGAAATGCAGGATCTGTTGCATGCAACTGAAAAGGTGGGCAAACATACTTTACAATGTGGGTTTGATTCTTTGGAGGCTTCCTGCAGAGCAGCTGTCACTGGGTCTGTTATACGTAGGCATGCTTGGTTAAAGGAACAAACTCTGCCTGATCATGTTAAAGCAAAGCTTCTAGATGCTCCCTTACAGCAGGATGTTCTTTTTGGAGTTAAAGCAGAAGAAGTCTTAAAGAAAATGGAGGATAAGGCAAAATCTATGCAGACAGTCAAAGATTTTCTACAGGTACAGCCCCCTCGCTTCAGCAGAAATTGGCCAACAGAAAATTGGTCCTTTCCAGCTACTGACAGACCACAGAGGGGTAAATACAGACGTCCAAGAGGCAGAGGACAACCACAAGCCCAATACAAACCTCGACAATGGGGCACTGCAACACAGAAGGGAGGAGAAGACAGGTCCCAAACTACCAGAAGACAAACTCAATGACTTGCACCTCATCTGGCCAAGCAACACTCTCTTGGCAGCCTCCTTGGGAGGAAAACTCACACTTTTTTCAGACAACTGGCACATTGTCACAAAGGACAAATGGGTCCTAGACATAATTTCACTAGGATACAGATTCCATTTTCACACCTTGCCAATGAAAAGAGGAATGCCAAACCTGCCACAAAATCAATGGGCAGAGGCACAAAAACAAATTACAGCTCTCATGGACATGAGAGCCATTCAACTGCTACCTACACGAGAGCAAGGCCAAGGATTTTACTCAAGACTCTTTCTAGTTCCCAGAAAGGACAATGCCGGGAGACCAATTCTGGACCTTTCAGTTCTAAACACCTTCTTACAAGTACCCAAATTCAAGATGCTAACACTACAGCAGCTTTTTCCCATGTTGGGCAAGAAAGCATGGCTAGTAACGTTGGACCTCAAGGAGGCATACCTGCATGTCCCTATCAGACAAAGTTGCAGATGATACCTCCATTTCATTGCAGGTTCAACCCATTACCAATTCTCTGCACTGCCCTTTGGCTTATCTACTGCGCCCAGGGTCTTCACAAAATGCCTGGCACCAGTAATTGCATACTGCAGACAAAGAGGAATTCAAATATACCCATACCTGGACGACTGCCTCATCCAAGCAGAAAGCAAGGACATTCTCTTACAACATCTGGCTTTTGTAAAACATCTTCTAAGTTGCCTGGGGTACACAGTAAACGAAAAGAAATCAAAACTAGTACCCTCACAAAATATGACATTCTTGGGTGCCAGCTTGAATACAACAGCCCAGAAGGCTTATCTGACGTCAGACAAACAACTACAACTGACTCAATATTTCAAAACAATGGCAACAAAGACCCAACTACCTGCAAGAACAATTCTGCAAGCCTTGGGCTTCATGGCATCTTGCATACTGCTAATACCATTTGCAAAGCTGCATATGAGGAAATTACAGTGGTACCTAAAAAGCGTAGGTCTCAACACAGCCACAACTTGGACATATTTATATCTCTCATTCCCTGCCTACAACAGGAGTTTCTATGATGGTCACAGGCATGTCACCTCATCAAGGGTCAGCCTTTCACCTTGCCCCCAGCCAGGCAAACTATGACAACAGATGCATCGGACTATGCCTGGGGGGCACACATGGCAGGACAGTGCGTTCAAGGCGTATGGACTACAGATCAAAGAAATCTGCACATCAATCAAAAAGAGATGTTAGCTGTACAGAATGCTCTGACAGCCTTCAAGAATTTCTATTACATCCAAGACAAGTTACAATAAGGACGGACAACACCACAGTAATGTGGTACAAACACAAACAAGGGGGTACACACTCCTACCCTCTATGCAGGCAAGCAATGACCTTGTGGAACACAGCTCTGGCTTACCAAGTTCAGTTACAAGCTCGATTCCTGCCAGGAAAAAAGAACACATTGGCAGACGACCTCATCAGAAACATCATGGATCCCCACGAGTGGAAACTGGATCCACAAGTATTTGCAATGATAACTCAAAAATGGGGCCTTCCAGACATAGACCTGTTTGCCAGTCCTCAAAACTATCAGCTAACAAAATTTTGTACAAGGACACTTCACCATCAAGCTTCGAAAGTGGACACGCTCTCATTCAGTTGGAAAAGCCTGACAGTATATGCCTTCCCTCCATTGCCTCTCCTCACAAAGGTGCTTCTGAAAGTCAGAAAGGAGAGACCACGACTGATATTCATAGCCCCAGACTGACCATGCCAGCACTGGTACCCACTATTGAGGAATGTGGCCCAGGGCCCATCTTGGATTTTACCACAAATTGCCCATTTGCTCACACAGCAAAACAATCAGATTCTTCACAGCCAGCTCAAAACCTTAAATCTGGCTGCATGCAAATCACCTAAGCATCCATCCAGCTTCTCTTTCCCAAGCAGTTATGGATGTTATTCTGGAAGCTAGGAGGCCCAGCACCAGGAGGGCCTACTCAGAGAAATGGAAAAGGTTTTGCGCCTGGAACCAAGCTAAAGGCCAAAACACACTTCAGCCTCACATGCCTCAGATTATACAGTATTTAACTGAGATGTTGCACAAAGGACTTTCTTTTTCTTCCATTAAAATCCATGCATCAGCTATTTCAGCCCACTACAACACGGATCCACCCTTATTTTCACATCCACTTCTAAGGCAGTTCCTCAGAGGGGCAAAAAACTTTAGGCCCCCCAGGAGAGCACCTACACCAACATGGGACCTCAGTTTTGTTCTGGAAAAACTTACGCTACCTCCCTTTGAACCAGCTTTCTCTGCAGATCTACAGTTTCTATCATGGAAGACTGCCCTGCTGCTAGCAATAACTTCAGCTAGAAGAGTTTCAGAGCTGCAGACACTAATAATGGCAGTGGAACCTTTCCTCATTTTCCATCAAGACAGAGTTTCTCTATGAACTAATCCTTCCTTCATGCCTAAGGTGGTTTCCAGTGTGGCTTTAAATCAAACCATCCACTTACCCACCTTCTTCCCAAATCCACAAAACAAAGGAGAAAGACTCCTGCATTCCTTGGACATTCACAGTCAACCCTGTTACTACTTGGATAAAACTAAGGTTTTCAGAAAATCTGACCAGCTCTTTGTATCCTATGCTACAGCATCACAAGGGAAGGCTATATCAAAACAAACCATTTCCATATGGATAGGACATTGCATTCATTTTTGCTATACCCATCATGGAAAACCAGTTCCTGCTACCATTAGGCCCCACTCTACCAGGGCAACAGCTACATCTACAGCCTTCCTCAGGGGGGTTCCAACCAAGGAGATTTTGGAAGCTGCAACTTGGAGTTCATTACACACCTTCACCAAACACTATCACTTACCACTTTACTCTAAGACTAGAGCTGGCTTCGCCACTGCAGTTCTGCAGGGCCTTCTAGCCTCCTCTAACCCCCTATAACTCCTCCACCCATCCTTAGCTTTGGGATTCTACCCAAGTGTGGTGACTGCAGCAGGGTAACACGATGAACATAGTACATTTTTGTACCTACCATAAATGTAGATGTTCGAGTGTACACCCTGCTGCAGTCCAGGTTACCCTTTCTCCATCCCCTCTGATCTAACTGGCTAAATCTCTACAATACCTTCCTGATGTATTTGCTTATAGCTGGAGGGATTTTGTGTTTGTGCAAAAATTGCTTAATTTGGTACTAATTACTGACCACCTTTTTGGGGGCACCTTACATCTGGGGCAAGAAAAACTGAAGAAAATGGTGTCAGATGCAATATATATACCCCTGGCGCACTGACATCAGGGAAGAAGCGACAGCAACCGACGCCGGACCAAGACTTTGGAATTCCGGCCGACTGCGGGACCGCCTGACGACAGGATAACCCAAGTGTGATGACTGCAGCAGGGTACACTCGAACATCTACATTTATGGTAGGTAGAAAACTGTACTTTTTCCCTCACATGGGGTATTTGTGCAGAAGATGCTTGTCTTTTTTAAACATTGGATGCACTTTACTACATCTTTCATTCGAGTAGAATTTGACTAAATGGGCATTCAACCAAATGGGTTGCTAAACATTAGGATTCCCTCACTTAAACTTTCACCAAATGTCACAGATATCTACACAAATTTTCTTACGATTGTATCATATATATTGTACATTTCCCTAAATGTTGCCTATTTGTGTGTAATATATATATATATATATATATATATATATATGTATATATATATATATATATATATATATATATATATATATATATATTAGATATAGATAAATGTGTATATTGTATATATATATATATATGTATATATATATATTTATATATATATGTATGTATATATGTATGTATTTATATGTGTGTGTGTATATATATATATATATATATATATATATATATATATATATATATATATATGTATGGGTCTATATCAGAAGATCGAAGTTTCAAAACTTTGAATCAGATATGGTTGGCACCATATGTTCGAAGTCTTTAAACTTCAAATCTTTTAACGGAGATCTCCGTACATCTTGGAAAGGGAAAATTTTCCTTTTTTGCACTGTAGTGCTATCTTGCAGTTGGTATATTTAAGTAGCGGGGGGTGTGGGGGCAAAGGAGGGCTTGCCCCCTTCTTATAGCGTTTAAATGGTTTGTTTTTGTAGGTTGTTTTATTACATTTTTGATGTTTCAGGACTTCGATTATATGGTGTCGACCATATCAAATTCTAAGTTTTGAAACTTCGATAATGTAATATAGACCATATATATATATATATATATATATATATATATATATATATATATATATATAGATCGACTTTAAAATGTCGACTTACCAGAATGTTGACTTTCAAATCATCGAGACAACAATGCTGAAACTTCTGAATGCCAAACTCATGGAACATCGCAATTTCACTTTGGGAAACTGACCACTAGGCCACCATGGTGAGCTTTACCCTGTTCTGCACTGTAGTGCGATCTCGGAGTTTGTATATTTAGTTGTGGGGGCGAAGCCCCTTACGTTGGAGGATTTAGTTTGCCTTTGTTCAAATTGTAGTCATTGGTGGCCCAGTGGTTAGTTTCCCGGAGTGAACTTGCGACGTTCTGGGAGCTCGGCATTCTGAAGCTTGTTCTATTGATGATTGGAAAGTCGATATTCCAATAAGTTGACTTTTTAAAGTAGACCCATATAGATTGCTATATATGTATGCATATATATATATATATATATATATATATATATATATATATATATATATATATATATATATATATAAAACATATTGGGGCACCGAATTGAATGACCAGGTACATTGGTCAGCACCATTTGGCTGACAGGTGTGAGAGATTGACAGTACCCTAGTTGGGGAGTGTATAAAAACATGAATATTCATCATTAACCTCCACTAAACTGTAAATTAATTAAATACATTAATTACTTTATTTTTTAAATAACATTTTTAGAATAAAATAAATATATTAGAGTAATTATTATATTTATTTAATTTAAGGTTGAATGTAGGTTATTAGTGAACAGCATACAGAATATATTTGATATATATATATATATATATATATATATATATATATCTATAGGAAAAAAGTTATGTACTCACCATATCATTCCATCTGTGTTGTCCATTTTCATTCTTCCTCAACTTTTGGGTTCGGAGCCAACCCTTGGATCTGACTCGTACACTTCTTCCAGATCATAGAATACTGCAACTCTTAAGAACCTCCCTTTACCCATAATGCCGTAGTCACTTTGCATACCTCAGATCTAGTTTGCTGCCTATAGACTTGTATAAGAGTTAAGCATGAAATAATGGAATCTGGGACTCAAACAAAGGAACAGTGGTTCCTTCAGTATCCTTCAGTCTTCCAGGATTAAAGAAAGGAAAGGTTTTGGTGGGAGGGAAGTTGAGGAAAAATGAAAATAGACAACACAGATAAAATGCTATGGTTAGTACATAACTTTTTTATCTGATGTTGCTATTTTCATTCATTCTTCAGCTGTTGGAACAGAGTTCCCAGCTACCTAAACCCCGGGTGAACTCTAAGGAAGGATATTCCGGAGCACAGCTGAGCCAAAGGTTGCTCTTCCCCAGGAGACCAGATCCAGTTTGTTATGAGTGATAAAGGTACGAGGATTAGCCCAATTTGCAGCTGCACAAATATCATTCAGGCAAGTTCTAGATGAAAAAGCTGAAGTATTTGCCATAGATCTGTTGGAATGGGCTTTCGGTGATTTTGGTAGGCAAACCCACTTTTTTGTAGACAAAGATAATGCAATCTATCAAACATTTGGCTAGAGTCACTTTAGAAACTGTTTTGCGTAATTTAGAGTTAGTAAACAAAACAAATAATTGGTTGGATTTCCTTATACCTTTGGTTCTTTGAAGATATAAGCTTAACTGCCTGTGAACATCCAACATATGTAACATATATTCTCCTTTATTAGAAAATTTTGGAAAGAAAACTGGGAGGTTGATAACCTGATTAATGCTGGATTCTGACACCACCTTAGGAAGAAAGGAAGGGATGGCTCTTAATGATACTCTGTCCGTTTGAAAAATTAGATAAGAAGGCTTAGAAGTTAAGAGCATGAAGTTCAAGCACTCTTCTGGCAGAAGTAATATCAACTAAGAAAACAGTTTTCCAGGTCAAAAAATTGAAATCAGATTTAGCTGATGGTTCAACAGGGGGTTGGATTAAGGCCTGAAGACATTTAAATCCCAAGGAGGAGAAGGATCCTTCAGAGAAGGTCTAAATAAATATGTTCCTCATAAAAAGGCTTTGCAAAACTTGGAGGAAGCTAAGGTGGAGTTATTTTCTCCTAAGTGAAAGTTGGAGATGGCTGCTAGTGTACTCTGACATTTCAGAAGCTAGTCACTTCACTGAAAATTGTAGCTAAAAATCAGTGCTGAAAAAGGATCCAAATTCTTTTCATGTGCCCAAAAAAAACCCAAATCTTTTCCATTTACTTTCGTAAATTTTTCTAGCGGAAGCTTTGTGGGATGATAACAGAATGTGATGCACAGGGAGAAGAGACTGGGCTGTCTAGCAATTAACAGAATTGCTGAAACCATGCTATCAACTTGGGGCCTGAAATGTCCGGATGAGTCAAATCTGTCTGGTGAGACAGTAGGTCTGGAGTTGGATCCAGAATTCATAATGGCTGTAGAAGGTAAGGCCAAAGGAAGGGGAAACAAGATCTAACAAGGCCAGTAATGGGCAAAGAGGATAACTGTGCTCTTCAATCAAGATGCTTTCTGTAGAAATTTGGGTGTTAGGGGTAACGGGATAAATGTAAAGGAAACCAGAGAGCCAGTGATGAAGAAGAGCATTCCTCAGGAACTCCCCACTGGGGGGACTAGGGCAAAGAACCTGTTGCATTTGTTGTTGAAGGGAGATCCAAAGAGATAACAACACAGTTGACCCCATCGAAGGAAAATCCTCTCCACCACTTTCATGTGTGGGGACCACTCATGAAGCATTAGAATAAACTTGTTAAACTGGTCTGCTGTCACGCTGGAGTTCCCGGAATGTGAATCGTTGTCAGAAAACAATTGGATGAGATCACCCATTGCCATACTGTCATAGCTTCTAGACAAAGAAGGTAAGATCTGACTCCCCCTTGTTTGTTGATATACCAGACTACTGACATTTGTCTGTCTGAAACGCAATAATCCCAGTTGGAAGAGCTTCTTGGAAGGCTTGTAACACAAGGAGGACATTGACATGCATATTGGCCTTTTCGGGGGACAATGTGCCTTGGGTCATCCTTTTCAAGAATTGCCCCTGCCACCCAGTATGAGCAGCATCCATGGTCACTGTGGCCTTGGGCTGAGGGAGAACAAAGGGGTGGCCTTCTTGTATTTGATTGGAATGGATCCACCACAGAAGATAATTTTTGCAACCTTGCATTATTCTGATTTGACTGGATAAGGACTGATGGGTAATATAATAGACCACTGGGTTGCGAGTGTCCATTGAAGAATTCTCATATGGTACCTTGCCAGTGGCACAGGAATGATTGCTGCTTACATAGATCCCAGTGCTTGGAGTATCAGGTGAACTGAAAGCGAATGGTTATGAATGATCTTTTTGACCTGAGACTGAATTGTTTGAATTCAGGACAGAGGAAGAGAAAAGATGACTGATGAATTCCAAATTCTGAGTTGGTTCAAGTTGAGATTTGTTGTAATTGACAGAAATTACCAGACAAGAGCACAACTGGAGTAAATAGTCCCAAGCTTGGACTAGGTGATGCCTGATTGGAGTGGTTAGGAGACAGTTGTCCAAATATGGAAATACTCAGACTCCTTGCAGTCTCAAGTGAGCTGCAAAAACTGCCATAGACTTGGTAAACTCCCTGGGGGCTGTGGTGAGACCAAAGGGCAGTGCTTTGAATTGATAATGACTGGAGCCCAGCCAGAAGTTTAGATATCTCCTGGATCATCTGTTCATTTTTATGCGATAATATGCATCTTGAAGATCTGTAAAGCACATCCAGTCATCCTTGTGCAGAAATGGCAGAATGGAGTACTGTGACTATCTGGAACGTTGTATGCTGAGCCAATTCATTAGTTTACTGAGATCCAAAATTGGTCTCCAGACCCCTGTCTTTTTTGGCACTAAAAATAATCTTGAATAAGTTCTGAACTCTTTCTTGTCTGTGGGGTACCTCTTGGATGACTCTTTTTTTCCTAGCAGCTTGTTAATTTCTAGTGCTGCTGCTTCCCTCCGACTGGGTGGAACACTGGGGATCTTCTTTGAAACCAATGAGGGTAGACAGGAAAATGATGTTATATAACCTCTGGATATTATCTTCTGCACTCATGAATCTTTTGTGATTTCTAACCAGGCTGTCTGGTGCAGGGATAGACGACCCCTGACTGCCTCCAGAGATGGACGGTTGGACCTCCTTATAGGAGCACAGATAGAATCTATCAGAAAAAGAATCCCTAGATCCTCAGTTATGCAACCCACCTCTGCCTCGGTGATAGCATCATCCATTTGAGATCCCCCTCTGTCCCTGGGGAACTGTCTCCACATGGAACTTAGAAAGGACTCTGGGATTTCTTAAACCACCTTTTTCATCCACCTCATTGGTTCCTAGAAGAGATCCATTGAGGGGTTGAAAAACATGCACCCACAGCACAGCAGACAGGGTTTTTCCTTCCTTACAGCTATAGAACACTTCTTTAACGTTAGGGCCAAGTAATGAGATTCCATCAAAAGGAGCATTGACAAAATAAGATTTGAAGGGTTCCACAAAGTCACATAAGTGCATCCAGGCATGTCTCCTTATGGAAATGCATGAACCCTCTGCCTGTGAGGTACCTTCAGCCATGTGGGAGATGAGCCTCACGGACAAATTCAAAATAGATCAGGGTAGCCAGCTGCAAGGCAGCAGTGTTTTGTACCTCAGAGGATATGGTCTCAGAGAGGGATTTTGAAAGCTCCTTAATCATATCCCTCTGGAGTCTTGTACAATATGCCATATAATTCAGTGACCTAAGGGCTAAGGTTGCTGAAGTATAGACACCCTTCCCAAATCTGTCCAGCACTCTACACTTTCTCTTAGGGGGCTGGACAGAAGAACTTTGTTCCACCAGTTCCTTTTCAGTCAACATCACTGTGACCATGGCATTAATGGGTACTCCTTTACTTCAGTGTGGTCTATCTGTAGAAGGTGCCATGATCCTATCTGGTCTCTTGGGGATCAGCTCTATCATGGCAGACTCCTTCCATGCCCATTGAGAAACTAAACCAATGAGTTCTTCGATGGGTGGAGTCACACAGGAGGCAGATAGGCTGCGTTTGTGACACTAGATCGAAAACTGATTTAATCGAAAAAAAGACTTTTACATGGAAAATGCTGTCGATAGAAATCGGTTTTGTGAGATCACGGTACAGTGAAGATCAGAAAATGTGCCCTTTCCTCACTGTAGTGCAATCTCAGAGTTGGTATATAGATTTAGTGGGGGTGGTGAGCACAGCCCTCCACAAAACTGATTTCTATCAGTGGCATTTTCGGTTTAAAAGCCATTCGATGAAATCAGTTTTCGATCCAGTGTCATAGACACAATAGGCCAGTGCTGAAAGCCTCCAGGAACACCGACTCCTCTTGAGAAGGGTTATTTGGGGACCAACCACCTCTTTGTTTTAGGAGTTCTAAGATGTCTCCAAATGAGATATCATCAAAGTCAGTGTCTACAATGACAGACTCGCCAGTCTAAGTGCCTCCTTTTGCACTTCCTTTTCCGAAGAACATTGTCAGTGGGATGCTCCGGAGAGGTATCGGAAGAGATACCTTGCTGGGTAGTGTGGAGACTAGTTCAAGCTGGCTGTCCCAGTGGAATGGATGACTGAGGCTCTGGACAAAGAAGTGAATGAGACTGGGAAGTCAGAGCCGAGAAGGGTAGAGAAGTCTGAAGAATGGGAAGGGAGATCCAGTAAGGTGGCTTATGGATAATTTGCTCCCACCACCCCACAGGCAAACTACTTGAGGCAGAAGTCGAATCCAACACCCCAGAGCCAGTGCTGACGCTATGGCTCCAAGAGTTGTCCATCTCCAAAGTGCTCAGTGCAGAACCACTCAGAGATGCCATCAGAGTCAAAAATGCTAACATCTTTATATCCAATGCAGATGACTCCAGGACTTTCCGATCCAATGGCTCTGAAACGGATGGATGAATCGGAGAAGGATCTAATAACAGAGGTGTAGTACTGACAAAGGTCTCCGGACCTGATGGGATCAGAGCCGGAAGAACTCCTATCTGTATCTGTGTCCTGAGAAACTTCCTCATTGTCCTGTCCATGTCTGCTTCAGAGAAGGTCCTGGAAGACTGAGTGGATGAGGCTGTAGATGAAGGTCGGGAGTGGTGCTGTGGAGAAGCCAAAAGGGGCGATGGGAGCTGAGAGGTGATTAGCTTCGACAGAAGCTGAGATGCGTGGATCCTAGGTGACCTCTCAGGTCAAGGTTTCAGATCTGAAGCAGTCAGATCTGACATTTTTGCTTGCTTGAGAGTTGGCGCGGAGGTTGGAGCTGAGGTCAAAGTAGTAGCCAGATCAGGAGATCTCTTACATGATTCTTTGGAGTGAAGATATCCTTTTTATCTGACCTTTTGGGGGTTTGAGCCCCACAGACCATTGAAGTAGGTTTATGGGGCAGTAAACCTCTAAGGGACAACTTGTTCTTTCGCTCAGTAAGTGTCTTGGAATTAAATCCCTTGCTTGCAAATATCACAGTTGGCATCCATATGTGAAGGTCCCAAACAATATACACACTTTGAACGTGCATCTGAATTTGGAAGCTTGTGGCTGCAGGCCACACACTTTTTAAAACATAATGATTTTTCAGACATGTTAGAAAAAAGAAAGAAAAACCTATTATAAATGTATATCTTTTTTTTGTTTTAAGGTAAAAGAGAAAGAAGGGAAATTGCCAGCAATGGTAAAAGAGAGAGTACTTAAAGGGGACAGAATACCAACAGTGGTACTAAAAACTACTGTAAAGAGTAAGGAAAAATTAGAAAAAATACTAAAGATATAAAGGAAAAAATAGTGATATTGTGAGAGTTTAAGTAAGGACTAAAGCTAAAATTAATATAGTTTGTAACTCACAAAGACTGTTCACTCGAGAATTTGTGACCTACATCTGAACACTATAGCAGCAAACAAGATCTGAGGTATGTAAGGTAACTAGGGTATTATAGGTAAAGGTAGGAGCTCAAGAGTTTCAGTGTTCTGTGATCTAGAAGAAGCGGCTGAGTTAGATGTGTGGGCCGGATCTGAACCCAATAGTCAAGGAATGAATGAAAATGACAACATCAGATACAAATGTTCATTTTTAAATTTTATGGTTTGCTGAGTCTGTTCACCTGACAAGGAAGAAAGTTATAAATGTTCAAGTTTTAAATGGTTTTATATGCTGATGAAGTCCCGAACTGTAGAGGAAGGAAAGCACTCATTTTTTTAATAAAAAAAATTGTCGCAGTTGTGAGCTTTGTGTTCATCATATTTTTTACTTTATTAGTTTCTCAGTTCAACACAGTGTACAGGTCGTTGCTGCTTTGTGTGTGTTTTATAATGAGTAATCACGGATAAGGTTGATCAACATACAAAACATTGAGCAAACTCATCAGTGATTACCATTAATCATCACTAAAATCTTAGAAAGCAAGTAATTGCAAATGTAAACCAATAGGTTACATTGCAATTACTAAAAATAAAACAAAAGCTGTATATGGAAGGCTTGCCCCCCCCCCCTCCCACCAGCACTCCTGGAAATTAAATATACATATACCAACTCCAGGGTCACACACACTCGAAGAGAAAGGCAAAAACATTTTAATTATGTAACATCAATCTAACAAACTTTGATTGTTGCGTAATTCGACAAACTGTAAAACTGACAAAAACCCCCAGCATTTCAACACATAATGTGTGTGTGTATGTTTTTATATATATATATATATATATATATATATATATATATATATATATATATATATATGAGAGAGAGAGATTTGCAAACATTGATATATTGTGTAATATATAACGTGTATACAAAAAATTATTATATTTTTGTTTTTGTCCATTTTTACTTGGTCGTGATTTTTTTATCAGTGATTGTTCACCAGAATTTTGTATTTATTGCTACTGGAATGCATTTTATTATTATAGTATGTCATTGTATCATATCATCTTCATTGCTCCTTGATTGCATCCTTCTCAAGTACCTGAGCATGTTTTTATTCACCATTGATACTGGATCGCAACATGTATCACATTACATTTGGTGATAATCAGCTCACATCAACAAGGCAATCAAGTTAATCCAGAGGTTCAAGTAGAGCAGCCATTCACTCATAGATTTGTACGTGATGAAGACTGTCTTTCAGAAAAGCACTGTATCTTTTCTAGTTTAGGACGTCACACTGTATGGTACATGCTCAGTATATGTACAGTGGATGAAGATGCACCAACCCCCAATTCTAAATAATGCAAAAAAAAATGACAATTTTTCCTAAATCCATCCTTAACCAGTACAGGAGAATGTGAGATTTTCTTATGTTAACTTACTACTGACCATATTGAGATCTCTCCAGCAAATGCCTCTGTCTATGCCACATTGTCTTCATACCAGTGACAAACACAAAACACATTGTCTTCTTTCATTAACATAAACTTTGCATTATTGTATGCCTCAATTATGTGTTTGATCTACATCTACCTATCTATCATTGCCTGTAGCTTAGCAAATGTACCATATTTATGTTATATTGCAATCTACTATGTTTCTACTCTCTGCTTCTAATAACTGCATTGTGCATATAAATCACCTTGCCACTTTGTTTATAATGTTTTTGGAGTACTTTTCTTTTGAGTCATTCAGTAAAATAGCTGTCATTAGAAAGACTAACCCAATTAACACATATAAAATAAAAGTTAATTAATTTATAAAATACTCATCTAACAGGATCCAATATTTTTAAAAATGTACTACTGCATGCCCTGTTAGTGGCTCTGTTTCTTAATGAGGCTCATAGAGGGAAAGGCAGAGTCTGTCCTACCCAGTCCAGGCACCATACTGATAATTTTGTCTCTTCTGCACCTGTATTCCTCTCTAAAACATCACCATTAATCCATTATGACAAGGAAGAATGAGTTTTTATGCAACCGGAGTCCTGCATAGTTTATCAATACCCAAATGAGACCTAGTACTAACTGAACTGTAGTTTAACATGTGCTGTAATGTATCTCATGAGCCTATTTATTAACAACCAACATTTACCCTCTGCTAATTTACTTAGTTTCCACAGTTCCACATAGTTTTTTTTGTTGGGAGGGTGGCCTAATGGTTAAAGTGTTTGCCTTACAAACACAAGGTGCGGGGTTTGAGTCTCTCATGGGATAATTGTCTAGGCTTAAAATGGCTCGCAAGGGCAGTTAGCTTAGTATGAACCTATGAGTGACATGACATTCATTAATCCAGTAAAAATGTAATTAACTGTTAGCTAAACAGACGTCTGGAGTGGACACGAGTCTGTTTTTCATCATCAAATAACTGGTGGCTTTAGGCATTTTACTAGAGTAAAGCAGTAGCTCAGTGCCATGTTAGGTAATAGACTTGGCCGTGGATACAGGTAATCAGTAGAATCAGCACTAGAGAAATATAGGGCACTTCCCATTGCATTCACATACCTGACCAAATGCTTCCCCCTGAAAAATGCATTCCTCAAGCAGCTATCCCAGCCAATAGTTATGTGAGCTACAGTATCATTCCCACTCGTTTGAAGAATTTACCCCATTCAGTTACCAAGGCCAAGTTTACGAGAGGCAGTTTACCACTTGAAATGTAAACAGTAATGAAAGGGATAATTACATGACTCCAGAAGGTTGCTGGGAGTTAAAAATAAAACCCATAGGTAATACTTATTTTAGAAAAGTAAAAAATGTATCATTCAAGTTTTGTAACCCAGTCAGCAATCCTGCTTAAAACAGGATTGCACAATCTGTTATATGTTTCCGAAACCCTTATGTTTCTGTAGCAGAATATTTTCAGTTTCTTCTATTATACCTGCAGGAAACACTTGAACAAGTTATTTTGAATGTAGCTTTTTCTTTCAGTTGTGAGTAAACTAACTGTAGATCATTGTGCATTTCTTCTTGCACAAAGCACAATTAGAATAAATTTGTCATAAAGCACTTGAGACTGAAGGTAGACTACTGTAAGAACGATTAATTTGCACTAGTGCTGCTTTCATAAAACATGGCAGTGTGTAGTCACAGTATCCTACCATGGACTTTTTTTAGTGTTTTACTGCTACAGCTACCAGTCATACCATAGTGCTGATGTATAGATTAACTTGAGAGTGTAGCAGACACTGTATAATTCTCTCTCCTTGTTCCTACTTCCTTGATGAGCTTTCCTTTTGTGTTCTCATTATTTATCCTGTTCTGCCTGCTAACCATCTGCCCTCCTGTGATCATTTAGGCCCATTTTTTTCCCTTCCTTGAAGTGAGAGCCAACCATGGGAGGCTATCGGCTATGCAGCCTAGTTGTTTTTTTTTTTTTTTTGTGGTAATGATGACTTAATGGTTTTCCCTTAGCAACTGTCATGTGCACTTACTTGATGCAGGGACTTGTAATCCCTCCCCACTTACTGTGAGTGTGCACATGCCCTCCTGGAAGGCTATTATTTGTGTAGCTTGACAGCACCAAGCACACATGCCCAGTCTGTATGCTGTACACCATACTCCCCAGTCTGTATGCTGTTCACCGTACGTCCTAGTCTGTATGCTGTTCACTATACTCCTGCTTTATATTTGACAGCTGGTATAGCAGCAGAACAGTGTACCTCCCTCTTCCACATTCAGAATAAGTGAGCCGATGTCAGATGCTCACTCCCACTCATATGGCCCCTCCAGCACTTGAGCCACTAATCAAAACTGGGTTGTATGAGTTGTAGTCAGGGCTCTATCTCTATCTGCCATGAGCCAGCCTCTTTTTACAACCTCTTTTAAGGAGAAACTGGAATGGAGAAGTTGAGACTACTTTCCATGTGCGACTAGACGTGAAATTTGGCCAACTAAGGTAATGGGGTGGGAGATTATGGGGCTGTTTCGAGGCCAGCCTGTAACAGTGCTTTGTGGCCACAGTAATGTTCTGTTGTTGAAGCTGCTTACATGAATATCCTTAGAGAGCAAATGTTAAAGTAGTATACAATGAATAATTTGTTTTAAAAATGTACTGCTTCAGATCATTTTTCTAACTTTTTTTTTTTTAGGTTATGATGATATCTCAGACTGCATTGATTTAATCATTTGCCTTGGAGGTGATGGTACTTTATTATATGCCTCTTCATTGTTCCAGGTAAAAATATCGCTATTTAGGCATGTGCATATTATTAAGAAAGCCACGATGTACAGTAAAATTAATTTTAATGTGTTGTGCTTTAAATACTTTAAATGCATTGATATGAAGTTGTTCAGTCTCGCCGTTTATTCCTACACATGGGTTCGATCGGCTCCAAGTCGGCCGCTCTACTAGCTGAAGATCTCAAGAGTAGCTCGAGGCCAGGTCCCTATACCATGATGCTCTCTGTCCTACCTCAGATCTAGTTTGCCACTGCAACAGATTGGAAGTCATTGGAGAGCTCGGGCCAGTTTGTGAAAGTTTTCTATCTTTTTACCTTTATAGATAAGCATTTTGGATAGTTTACTGTTTCTACTGTTTTTGGGCTAGTTAGTATTTGTTTGCTTTAGTTTTTCAATAGTTTTGATGAGATTTTGTCCTCTTAAGAGCAGCTGCTCTTAGGCCTTTGGCTGTGCATTGGTTTATTAGTTCCCTATCCCTTAATAACATGTGCTTAGGTAGTTCTTAGGATTTAGTGGCATTAGTAGTGTATATTTAGCTTCTAATAGATAGCTTAAATTTATTTTACAGCTACACTTCACTGTTACAGTTGTTACAGTTTGTTATTACTATTGTAGTTAGAGTTTGTGGTGTGTGTGTGTGTGTGTGTGTGTGTGTGTGTGTGTGTGTGTGTGTGTGTGTGTGTGTGTGTGTGTGTGTGTGTGTGTTGTTCTACAGTGTTTTATGTCCAGTTTAGAGTATACTGTTGGTGTTTCTTCTTAGCATGGCTGACCAAAAGGAGAAGCAGAAATCAGGATTTAAAAAATGGCCAAAATGCGGGCAGAAGATGTCAATCACTGACACCCATGTAAATTGTGTCTATTGCTTGGAGCCAGTTCACCTCCAGGAGGATTGCTCTATCTGCCATTCCTCCAGTAGTTGGGTTTTGCTTGAAAGAAGAAGGAAGTTGGTGGATAGAGGGTTATTGAAGCCAGATTTTCAAGAGTCCTTGGACAAGGCTGACCAGACCTCCAAGTCATCAAAGGGGTCGAAGTCTTCTAAAGCTTCCTCGGAGCTCAAGTCATCGGCTCCGTGTCTTACTGTGAAGGTGCAGTCCCTGGCTCCGCAGGCTACTTTGGTTCTTTCGACTTGTTCTCCGAGGACCCTCTCTGATGTCCATGTGGACCGGGTGGTGCAGAGGCTTCTCGAGAACCCGGCACTGGCAAAATTGTTATCGGCCTTGACCTAACCAGTTTCGGGGCCTAAGACCATTGCACCTGCTGTGACTACTCCTCCGAGCCGAACCGAGCCTTCAGAGCCGGGGGAGGAGGATGTGATGATTGTGGAGCCTTCTGAGCCGAGGCCTGTTCCAGTGCCATTGGCTCCGTCAACCTCACTTCTTCAATACCATTGGAAGAGTCTGGGAGCCAACACTCTCTGGTCGGCTCTGGGGGGGAGTGGAGTCGAACCGATCCATTGGTTCCGACCCTTCCTCTTGGAGCGTCAATGCGGATGAGCTCAGCTCTGTCCTCTGGCTCGGAGCCCACTGTTTCGGCACCGGGGAGGTTGCAGTCTTCTTTGAAACCAGCGGCTTCCTCGGGTCGGAGCAGTGGAGCCTTCGATGCTGTGAGGAGGGTTATGTTGTCCAAGACACGTACGTCATCAGGTCCCTCCTCCTCCCCTAAAGTGCCGCTTTCTGCCTTTACATCACAGGTCCGTGTGAAGCATCAAGACCCAGAGCCTCAGGTAACCCCATCGTGTGACCCTTGTTCTACTGAGACCTCACCAGAAGTTCCCACTGATGAGGTTCCCAGGAAGAAACTTTGTAAGAGGAGGCATTTAGATTACCCGCAGGAGTCTTTGACATCAGACACTGACTTAGAGGAATCAGAAGGGTCCCAACAGCCCCCCTTGGAGGATATCTCTTTTGCTGATGTCCTGGAAGTCCTTAAGCAGAGGGGTGGCTGGCAGTCCATTAGCCCTACTGAGGATGAGTCGGTACTCCTGAAGGTCTTTGGGTCTCAACTTTCCACCTCCTGGTTGACTCCGCCCTTCAATGAACTAATGGAATTGGTTGCTTGAAGGGCGTGGGATTCTCCTGATACTATGGAACAGGTCCCTCGAAGGCCCAGCAAGTTTATCACCTCCCCCCAAGACAAGATGTTTCTCACTAAGGGAGTTCCGGTTGATGCCATGGTGGTGGCGGTGGCCACCAAGAAAGAGATGTCTGAAACCTCTTCTACTGTCCATCCTCCTAATAGGGATTCCAGGACTATGTACAGGTACGGGAAACGCATCTTTAGTTCTGCGACCTTTGCTATGCGATCTCTTAACAACTTGACTCATTTTACCCGTCTTCAAAGAGATCTCCTAAAAGAGCTTGGAGATACAGATGGAGGTGTCTCTGAGAAGGTGACAGCCCAGCTTAATACCCTTAATTCCATAGTTGACTCGTCCATGCGGCTCATTTCCTATGCAGCCGATGGTTAGAGTCGGGCAGCGGGTTCAGCGATACCTCTTCGGAGACATTCCTGGATGCGCTTATGCTCCTTTGCAGAAGCCTTCAAGTCTTCCTTTGTCAACACCCAATTCGATGGCTCGTCTCTTTTCAGGCCTAAAGTCAAGGAGACTCTCACTAGGTGTGAGCAAGAGGGAAAGACTCTATCTGCCGTAGGAGTCCGTTTTTCCACCCCTACCAGACCATACCACAAAGGACAGAAAGGTGGAAAAATGTGGTTCTGAAAGTCCCAAGGAGCTTTCCAGAACACACGTAGTGAACCCCCCTCCAGGGGCAGAGGAGGGGGTAATAGTGGAAGACGCTGCCCCAGTGGCAGAGGAGGACCGCAAAACCAAGGCGACAGGGATCAGTTCCTTGGTAAGCCGTATCAGCACTCCTGAAAGGAGCCACGACTGTCCTACTCTGGAGGCAGTCGGGGGTCGCTTGGCTTTGTATCTGGATGCCTGGCTAGGAATTACAAGAGATTCTTGAGTACATAGCATCGTTACCAGAGGTTACATCATCCCATTCTTAGAAACCCCAGCTGTTAGAAAAAAATCCCAGACATTCCACCCCGTCTTGGGTATCAAGCAGCCATAGAAATCCAGAGGCTGCAGGAAAAAATAGTAATCCAGCCAGTCCCAGCAGACCAGATGTGATCCGGAACTTACTTCAGATTCTTTTTATTTCCAAAGAAGACAGGGGACTGGAGGCCCATCTTGGATCTCAGTAGACTCAACACATTTGTAAAGAAGGAGAAGTTCCGGATGGTCATGCTTCAGTCTATTCTTCCATTCCTCAGAATGGGCAATTGGATGTGCTCTATAGATATCAAGGATGCTTACTACCATATCAAAATGGCCAGACCATCCAGAGATCATCTGCATTTCCAGCTAGGAGCCAGTCACTACCAATTCTGAGCACTGCCCTTTGGACTCACAGCAGCCCCCAGAGTGTTTACCAAATGCATGGCAGTCTTTACGGCTCACCTGAGGCATCTAGGATTCCGAGTGTTTCCATATCTGGATGACTGACTCCTTACCGCCATCTCCAGGCATCAACTAATTCTGTCCAGGGATCACACTCTCAATCTCTGCTCTCAGTTTGGTATCACTATCAGTTTCGAAAAGTCTGCATTGTCGCAATCACGGCAGTCTTTACGGCTCACCTGAGGCATCTAGGATTCCGAGTGTTTCCATATCTGGATGACTGACTCCTTACCGCCATCTCCAGGCATCAACTAATTCTGTCCAGGGATCACACTCTCAATCTCTGCTCTCAGTTTGGTATCACTATCAGTTTCGAAAAGTCTGCATTGTCGCCATCACGGCATATCTCCTTTATCGGAGCAGAACTAGACACCACCACCACAGTAAAATTGCCCCTGAACAGAATAGCCGCTCTCTGAAACCAGGTATCAGGCATTTTGCAGAGAAGAAAAGTACCGGCCTCTCAAGCTGAAGTTAATAGGTACCATGGCAACTATCCTCATAGAAGTTCCTCTGGGGGAATATGCACATGAGTATTCTTCAATGGTTACGCTTCACCCAGTGGTCTTACCAACAACTTCTGATGTCATTTTTAATCATGATTACGGACTCTTGCAAGAAGGATCTTCGCTGGTGGTTGACCAGCCACCAAGTTACAATGGGTCAATCGTTTGTTTCTCCCCCGCCGTCAGCTATGGTGACCACGGACACTTCTTTAATAGGGTTGGGGGGCTTTTTCAGGGAAGGATAGCCCAAGGCACCTGGTCAGAGACAGAGTCACAGTTGCACGTCAATGTTCTGGAGCTGAGAGCGGTGCTTTTGGCGTTGCAGCACTTCCACGACTCTCTTCCTCTAGGGATGATTGCGATACAGACAGACAACATGTCTGTGGTCTGGTACATTAACAAGCAAGGGGCAACCAAATATTACCCCCTGTGTCAAGAGGCCTTGAGAATTTGGCAGTGGGCAGTATCCACTGGGCACTTTCTGATAGCAATGCATATCCTGGGGAAATCCAACGTGATAATGGACAAACTGAGCAGAGCCATTCTGTTACCGCACGAGTGGTCTCTCAAAGACAAAGTTGCGGAGAAGATTTTCCACAGATGGGGCCAGCCTTGCTGCAACCTGTTTGCATCCCCTATGAATGCCAAATGCAGAAGCTACTTTGCCCTGAATCCCCCTCTGGGGGGCAGCCCAAGGGACTCGCTCATACACGATTGGCTCCCGGGACTCCTGTATGCCTTCCCACCTATACCCCTGATTCCGAAATTCTTGCAGAAAGCCAGAAGCATGGGAAGGATTGTAATCTTAATAGCCCCATTTTGGCCTTGACAGATTTGGCTCCCCTACCTCCAACTCTATCAACTGGAGAAACCTCGGATTCTGAACCCAGTTCCAGACCTGCTGACACATTTGTCAGGGGCCCTCCATCCCTCCCTTCATTCCCTTAGACTGACAGCTTGGCTGCTCCGATTCCCAACCTAGCCAGGTCGCACAAATTTTCTTCTGAGGTACAGCATATTCTTGTATCTTCGCATAAAGCTTCCACCAGAAAGTTGTATGCTAGTAAATGGAAGCGATTTACTTTTTGGGCCTCCCAGAATAACATTGATCCTTATGTTGCTCCAATTGCTAGTATCCTGGCATGCCTATCTAAGCTTTTTCATGAAGGTGCTGCAGCTGCCACTATTAGAGTTCAATTGGCTACAATTTTGAATTTTCACCTCGGAGCTGAAGGTTCTAATTTAATGTCTCACAGATTATGTAGGGCCTTCATAGACAACCTTTTACTCCCTGGAATCTAAATTTTGTGCTGTCATGTATTATTCTTTCCCCCTTTGAGCCTGCATCATCCTGCCATTTGAAGTTTCTTTCTTGGAAAACTATCTTCTTGGTGGCCATTATCTCAGCACGTAGGGTGTCCGAACTTAAAGCCCTTTCTATCAAACCCCCATATTTGGTGTTTCACCCAGAGTATCACTGAGGACTAATCCTTCATTCCTGCCAAAGGTGTATTCTGAGACTAACCTGAATCAAACTATCGAACTTCCAACCTTTTTCAGTAATCATTCTGGTAAGTTGGAGTACATGTTGCATAAACTTGATGTCCACAGACAACTGAGATTCTATTTGGACAGGACAAAGGAATTTAGAAGATCTGACCAACTCTTTGTATCTCATGCTGACACTAAGAAAGGATTACCAGTCTCTAAAATTACCCTTTCCAAATGGTTAACTGACTGCATTAAATTTATATACTCTTCAGCAAACCAAACATTAGAACATGGTGTGAAGACGCACTCCACTAGGGCTGTTTCCACTTCTTCTGCTTATGCAGCTCGATTGTTTTTGGAAACTATATGTGCAGCTGCCACTTGGTCTAAGCCACATACCTTTATCACTCATTACAAAGTGGACAGGGCCTCCAGGGACAGAGCTTCCTTTGGTTCCACTGTCCTCAGGAATATACTCCCTTGAGCCACCCAGGATTAGGGTGCTTGGGATGCTGCCCATGTGTAAGAATGAACGGCGAGATTGAACAAATTCACATAAAGAAGTTGTGTACTTACCATAACGTTCCACGTGAGTTGTTCATCTCACCTTCATTCTTACATTCCCACCCACCTTCCCCCTCCAGGGTCTCAAAGAACGAGTAGACTTGGGATCTGGTGGTCTTGTTCTGGGACTTCTTACTCCGGTTGGAGTATTTCTTGGGTTATATCTGTTCATGCTGGGTTCAGCAAACTAGATCTGAGGTAGGACAGAGAGCATCATGGGATAGGGACCTGGCCTTCAGCTACTCTGAGATCTTCAGCTAATAAAGCGGCTGACTCGGAGCTGATAGATAGGCTCTAAACCCATGTTTAAGAATGAAGGCGAGATGAACAACTCACATGGAATGTTATGGTAAGTGCATAACTTCTTTTTCTGTGTATGTCATTTATCTTCATGTCTAACCTTTTGCATTGTGTTGTTGTACATCCTGAGGTTATCCCACATAAGGATGTCACTATTAGAAGTAAGGGTACTTATGTATTATCGCAACCAACTCACTGTTGAAATATTGACATGTCCTTCAGGTATCGCCGAAATTATTAACATTATTTTGTCAGAAATTATTTATTACACTGTTGTTTATTTTCTTTATAAAGCTTTATAAACCTGTATTGCTGATATGCATGTGTGACACTTCTCTGGTAATGAGAAAGATGCCGACAGGGGAGATGTAACAATTCCGTCGCCGAGCCATGAATGGCCAAAAGTTGCCGCAAACAATCTAGACAAACAGGGAAACAATACAGTGACAAACAGCCAAAATAGGGGCAGATTTAAAATATTTATTTTTTGCAAACTTCCAACACGTGTAGAACAGGATTTTTGTTCCCATTTATTATCTGAAGGAAATGAAGTCTGACTGAAACTTTAACCATCACAACATAAACATGTCAGCTACCGTATATTTTACACACAGAAGTCATCACCACACATGGACTTTACAACCCACTTCAGATAATCATATAAAGCGAGCAAACAGCTCACCCTTTCACCACGGCAACAATTATATCAATGTAATAGTGCATCGGATGCTTCAGCTGTGAAAAAGTATACCCTTTCAGTTTCTGATGACAAGGATGGTATCCCAACATGCAGTAAATGACAGGTGCTACCGATCGACTTTCAGTCCCGCTGGACTAACCCTCAAAATCACAGATCATTGCACTCTGTTATTTAAATTACCAAGTATTGCAGTCAGTCAGCAATGCAATACCATATCAAACGTGGCTGCGATAATACGTAAGTACTGAAGTAAGCAGTTAGCTTCAAGGATCATAGTGTCTTTTTTTCTTAGCTAAAACTGCAGTTGAGGTTGTCTACCTTCTCTTTTGCTAGTGACAGTTATCAACCTATCTTATAAATGCAACTCTGCTCAGCCTCATTTCCTTTTCATAGTTGGCATTGCTTTTTTATATGACTTGAATGTAGGTAAAATATGATGGTTATTTTCAAAAATGTGCACATTGTTTCTCTACTTTCTTTTTAGTGTACAAAAGAAAATCATCTTATCTGTTGTTTCAGTTATAAATCCTCTGTTCACAGTAACATTTACCCTTGGTCAACAACTGGAAGCACCTTTTTGCCAAAAAAAAAAATCTTTCTCACCAACAATGTCTTGTAGGAGCATGTAAAGTATAACCAAAAAATTTTGAAACATCACCTAAAAAATCTTACTGATTTGTTAAAGCAAACATGAACCTAAACAAATATTCATTACCAAACTTGCTTAACCTTTTTGATGTCTTCTCCGGCTTTCCTCTGTAAGTATTGGGAGCTGTTGATCTGCTAGGAGGCACTAACACATGAAAAAAGACAAGATTTAGTACATTTTCCATAAGTCTGCTTTTCTCTCATTTTGTGTTGCAGTTCCTGTTTGTATTATAACTTACCTTTAAATTCTCTATAAACTGGCTGAATTGCCTCTATTAAATCACTGTCATATAACTTGCATCTATTCTTAATAAATATTTTCATATTATGTCTGCTTTGGTATAATTATTTAAACTGTAGTTATTTTTAGTATTATTTTTGAAGACTGCAAAATTATTGTTCTTAAAATGTCTTGTAATATTTTGGAGCTTTTCTCTTCAGCCCTCAGCTGAAAATGTACTCCTACCCATTCGGACTTTCCTGGTAATCAAATGTCAATAAATAAAATAATATTAATTAATTAATTAATTTCTTGCTCATATTGCTGCCGTTCCTCTATTGATGTCTTTGTTCATTTTCCTCTCCTGTGAAATTTGAACCCCAGAGCACTTCCATTCACCATAATCCAGTTCACTGAGGTTCCAGTGCTTCTACTCAGTAGTAGAGCAGGCCTTATACTGATACAACAGACTTTTACTTAGTTTCCTCCCCTTTGTGCTGCTCCATGTCTTCTCAGCAAAGCTTTTCTTAAGATGCACAGCTGGTGCAAATTTGTAACTATCCGTTTAGTCACAACTGCTAAGCTGCATAGGATTTTGAGCTCCATGTATGGTAATGCTGCTTTCTTTGTGTATTTTTGAGGTATTTACAGCTAATTAGTAAATGGTATTACCTGTGATACTGCCAATGTTGCTATTGGTATAATATTCCTATGTAGATTTTATACATTACATCCCTTTTCCACAGCACCTCTCATACCAGCTTTGGAGTGCTTTTAACGTTCCTTCCCACATGTTATTGTGCCATCACTGGCATATAATTCAGGGACAGCATCTGCTCTGATACTAGGATGGAGATTTATTTTAAGATTACACCCAGTGAACCCACTAAACATAAGCTGATGTATTATCTTAAAGATGGGCTATACTTTGGAGATTATTGAGAGCACAGTGGATGATAATTTAGATCATCATCATGAGGGTTACTGCCATAGTAAGTCATTGTATTTGGACTAGCCTATTTCTGATTCATCTTGTTCTAGCCATTTTTCATAAGCTCTTTTCTGCGAAAGCTGACAACTTGTCTTACACTGCAAAGGTACTGACATATGTAACATGAGACTCCGTTATAGATGCAGCAGTGGCTTATGATCTTTTCAGTCGTTCTTCCTGTCTGAGAACTGCAAATCATTTACAGTTGTTAACATTTGTTGAAAAAACTGTGGAAAGTTAGAAGAATCATTTTCTTGGCATTCTGTAAAGAAAGTGTTTGTCTTTTCCTCGTAAATTAATTACCAGGTGTACAAGAATCAAAAAAATCACCCATAAAGATTTACTACCCCCAGATAGTGCTTAATAAGATTAGGGCTAGAACATACATTAAAATATTGTGACATTTGTCAAAATTTTAATAAGTTCTTATTACCTGAAAGTGACTTTAGGTTTTAGAAAAGCATCCTAGAAGATTCACAAGTTGGAAAGAGAGGAAGATAAATATAGATGAGGAGATCAGAGAGAAAATGTGAGAAAAATCTAACAAAAATTGTATAAAAGAAGCAGTTACTGATGTCTGTAAAAATGTAATTCTTCAACCATTTCAGCAGAGGAGTGCATCTTCACTTTGAAGGCTTCCAAAACAGGAATTACAAAGTTTATTATGAAAGCAAAGAATCTCAAAAGTATTTGCTTCAGCTAGTAACAATCAAAACAGCAGCAGCTTGAATGATCCTGAAAGAATAATTGTCAAGGGCAAGAATTAACACAAAGAGATCACAAGTTTTGATATGTTTGAGAAGTCAAAACCTGGTATTCATAAAGAGTTTTTGTCTCCTTATGAGCCAACCTATAACATTCATGTAGTGTCTCTATATGTTATAGAGTACAAGATGTTTTCTAAGGAGTACTTTAAAGTTGTTCAAGAAGTCACACTGGCCCAACAGCAACCAGTGTCTTTCCTAAGCACAAATCAGAATTTTTTTTCTCTTAAAAACAAGAACACGTTGTTAATGGGTGCAGGTATCACAAAAGTTGGAGACAGACATTTAAAAGAGCTGTCATATGTAATAAGTGCGAATAACCAAAACATTCACTGCAGTCAAGCCTGAAACACTAAGTAACTAATAATCAAAGAAAGTGCCTCAAATAGCAAAAATACTTGCTGTCACCGAAATTATTCCAGAAAATGTCCCTTTATTGACCATAGTAAACTGAGTTTTTTTTCTTTTCTTTCTTTTTTTGTGTGATTAATAAAGGAACATTTGAGTTTGATAAAGAAAGGATTTCAGGATGGATATTTGGCAGAATATCAGGGGCAAAGGAAAATAGGAGTAGTTATATTAATTGCTAGAGGAGCTCCAATAGTGATAAAAAAGGAAAAAGATAAGAATGGTATATCTGTGGTAGTAAGGGGCTACTGGCAAGGGATGAGGATTATGCTGGCATGTATTTATATTCCACTTAGAACTGCTATTATGGAGCTTAAAATGAGAGAAATAATCAGCTTTCAGCATGGAATATTGCTTTTAGGTGGAGACTAGAATTTGATTTGCAGCAATGAGGATGTATCTGGGGGACCTAGAAGGATAAATATAACAAAATAAGGTCGTTTTCTGAAGCAATTTATGAAAATAGTTGGTATGGAATAGGTGAATTCAGTAGTAGGACCTCAGAGAAAATTCACATATTATTCCCCAAGGTACAATAACTGGGCTAGACTAGACAGAAATTATAGGTCACAGGGAGATGTGCATTTAATTGAGAACTTTGACACGTCCAATAGCTATTTCGAATCATGCACTAGTAATTACTAAGATAAAAATGTTAGGTATTGAAGTAAAGAAGTGACACTGGCACTTCCCCACCTACCTGTTAAAAAGACAGGAGTTTAAGGAATATGTAATGGAAATTATTGGGAGTTATTAGGGAAGATAGAAAATACTCCAGAAGTTGAAGCTAGTGAATGAGATAAAATGAAAGCCTAATTTAAAAATAGAGTAGAAATAAAAAGAGATATGGTTAAGAGATAAGAATTATTTAGAGGGGCTGACAAAGGTCAAGTTATTACAAAGTAAGGGGAATGTCACAGAACAAGAAGAGGTGCAATTGCAGAGTGTTGTAGAGAAAATAAGGGAGCACCTGGTTAATATGCTGCTATGCTGACAGATATTGTGCCCCCCCCCCTAGAATGACGGCAGAAACTCTGCCAGTTATTGAAGTCAATCATCACTTGTTCACATTGTGGCATCTTCCGTGGTGAAGGTAGAATCCTATTCAGTGCAATGTACATACCAACCTGGGACATATATTCTGAGAGATCAATAATGTCTTTTTACATGCATCCAGGCAGTATGTCATAGGTCATTTACACCCACATGGACTATGATCGAATCATACTGGTACCTGTGGTGTAGTGGCTTAAGTGTGTACATAACTTTGTGGATCCTAGATCCAGATAAACAACTAACCATTATCTTCTCTTTGTTCAGTCTGGTGAGTGGGGCATCTGTGTATCATACAATGGCTACCCTATGTCTGGTGTGCTCTATGCCTAGAGTCCTGAGTAATGTGTTTGTTTGCCTTATGGGCTTTGCTTTTGGTGATTTACTAGGTGTAGGTGTTTCTGTGATGTTTGGTGTTGCTTTTGGTTAATGCTTTTGAGTTTGCTGAAGATGAGCATTGCAGTTTGTAAGTTTAGGAGGTTGTTAACATTTGGGATGCTTGCTTTGAAGTGCCTTATCATAAGTTGATCTGTATGTGTCATGGACACTCTATGTGTTGGATGTAGTGTGTGTGTGTGTTTTTAACAACCTGTTTGTATGCAGGTTTTGGCCTGCAGTGAAATTGTGCATTAACATGTCTTGTATACTGTCTGTTTCATTAAGGATTAAACAGTTGTCTGTGAACATAAGATAACTGCTGCATTGTCTCAAGATGCCCATATCTACCAAGCCTGCTATCAAGTCATTTTGAAATTGTATATCCATTATTTGGACCTGTATTTTGGATGAGCTACTGTGGGGTGTGAACAGGGGTTTACATAGGTTATGTAAGGGTGCTGTCTAGTATTTGGTACTAGACTAGGTTAGAAAGGGCTGTGTTTCAGTAATAGTGTTGTTCAATGGGCAAGGACGTTGTTCTATGCTCACTACGTTACAGGATGCAGTTCTAAGGGTAGTTTTATAAGTAATTTTTGTTAGCTATACATTTGCATCTGTACAGAGCACTGCTAACCGCCACTGTGCATTGAGTAGCTCTGTGCAAATGCATCCTGAATTTATACCAGCAATGAAAAAGCAGAAAGCTGACCACAGAGCCCTCTGGCTAATAAAACAACTGCACTTTTGAGCCCTTTAGTGTGTTTCCCAACTCATCTAGACCAGGCAAACACCTCCTACCACAAGGTGAGTAATCCCAGTCTTCTTAATTTAAAAAAAAAAAAAAAAAAAGGGAATCCCACAAGTGTAGTGCTAGCACAAACAACTTTAACATCTGATTTGAAATCCCTTACAGAGGTAATTTCAGGATAGATAGTCTAACAAGTGAGAGGAAAATCACATTTACAGTTAAAAAATTCAGAAAAATGCAAATATAAAACAAGATATTGGCAGTGATTACTATTAGCAGTGATTACTTACTTTAAGTTAAACAAGTGTGATTTATCAAACAAAACTATTTAGCTTTGTTTGGATGGCACTGGATTTAAGTAAAACACTTCTGGAACACAGGCTAAGATGCCAAGTTTTGCTGAGCTCTGTGACAATGAGCACAGAGCCACATAAATGTGGCAGATTTATACCTGCAATAGAAAAGCAGAAAACTGACTACAGAGCCCTTTGGGCAATAGAACGACTACACTTATTAGCCTTTTAGTGTGTTTCCCCAATTCATATAGACCACACAAACACCTCCTGTCACACGATGAATAATCCCAGCCTCTTAATGTAAAAACATACAAACAAAGGAATCCCACAAGTGCAGTGCTACCACAAACAGCCTAAATAACTGACTAGACATCCCTTACAGAGGCAATTTCAAGGCAAATAGTCTAACAGCAGCAGTGAGAGGAAAAGCTCTTTTACAATTAAAAATCAGTAAAAATGCACTGATTAGTGCATTTGTTTTGCTCCTATTGAGAGAAGGAGCATAGGAACATTATTTCCTGGAGACTGCTGATCACTGGAAAATCTAATATCTGCTTCATAGGTGTCAGCTTGGAATTTGTGCTTATGTTTTGCTCCTGGTGAAAGAAGAAGCAGAGTGCATTGATTTCTGACTGTTTCTGGTTGGGCAGTGAGTGTCTGTGTTCCACTTTCTTGATTGGTCTGGTTGGTATTCGAGGCATCTTCCAGGAAAAGGCTACAACAAGCCTACAGACCCTTGCATCATCTGGAACAAGACCATGAATCACCAAGCAGACAGTGTCCTGCTTCTCATCTTGGGATTGATGCTGTTGTTTTGCTTCTGGTGAGAGAAGAAGCAAAAGAGCATTCTATCCCAGCAGTGTGAAACTGTGGTGAGACCAGCACTAGTAGTAGCCAGGCAGTCGCCATTCAGCCGACTCCCTTCTTTTCATCTTTCTTGTTAGGCTAATTCTTTCTTTTCAGTAAATACTGCTTGATTTGCTGTTGCCTAACGTAACTTTAGAATATCTGCCTAAATACTTTGCATATAAATCATCATGGTCTACTTATTAGTTTGCTGTCAGGGGTTTGGGAGAGTCTTGTATAGACGCAGACACCTTGAATTGACATTTTTCATGTAAAGGCACCATTGAAACTTCATCAATGCATATTTCCACACAGGACAACTAGTTTGCAGTGAGAAGCACTACCCCCGAGTTGCAAACCGGATACTCCTGGTATTACTTTATATTCTCACTGCAGCTGTCTAATCAATAAAACGGGTCTGTTGTCATGGATATGAACTTTCCCAATATCTCTGTTACCAGCTTGGTGCGGATATGGGCATTCTGAGGCAGTGTAGAAATTGCCACATTTTACTGACAACCATTTAATTATCAAACAAACTGATATGGTATGTGAGAGATATATTTACACAATGTCACTGGAGGCAAAGCTCTCACATAAAAACACTCCTAATGTTAATAAGGTTGTCAGTAGTACACCCACTGCACCCATCACACACAAGTCAGTGCAGACGCATAGACCTACATAGGTTGAGGCACCTAAGTGTAACCTTCCTAAACCCTAAAGATCTCCTACATGAAGTACACTTAACAAATACCCTCAGCAGCCCTGAATGCACTCTTTCAAAACAACACCCATATCTACACATACAGCCACATCTCATGGAGCCTGTACTTCTAATTCTATAAGGCAAGCCACCACACAATCCAACATTCTGGTCATTGGAAACTCCATTGTGAGACATACTGATGTTCCTCTCACCAGGATGAGTAAGGAGAAAGTCACGGTCAGTTGCTTATCATGGCCAGGATCAGCCACATTACACATGTACTCAGGTCATTGGACCACAAGTACCAGTATGACTCAGTCATAGTCCATGTGGGTATAAATGACTTGAGACTTACTTCCGTAGACTATATGAAGAAATACATTGTGGAGCTTTTGGAATATGTGTCCCAAGCTGGAATGAGCCTAGCACTGAGCAGTAGTTTGCCTTCTCCAAGGATGATGCCACAATATGAACAAAAGTTGACTGACATCAATAATTGACTTAGTTTCTGATGTCATTCTAATGAGGTGCATTATCTGTCAGCATGGAAGGAGATGGTCAACAGACTATGCTGCTTTGCCAGGGATGGTCTGCACTTCTTCCCTCTAGGCTTTTGTATATGAGCTAAAACATTATCCTCCCCCATAATGCCTTTTTAGGAAATGCCACTCTGAAAGTAATTCTGACATGGCAAATCAAAACCAAGAAAATCTAAAGGTATTACTACTCAGTACTAAGAGTTTAAACAAAAAACTCCACTCCCTAGAAGCTCTCTTCACCCTAGAGAATGCTGATGTCTGTGCAGTCACTGAGACATGGTTTAAAGCCACAGAGAGCACACCAACAGTGCAAGGCTATAATGCCTTCCTAACATTTATAACAGCTACTACACAGACAGGGAGTAAGGTGAAGGTGTCTTGATTCACATAAAAAAATAAATATGCCTCAAGGCTGGTCAAACAGGAAAATGCACATGAGCTTCTCCATGTTCAAATCACCATAGGCAAAATTCAATACCACTTCCTTGCAAGTTATAAGTCACACTGTGTGACCCAGAAAATCCATACCGTGTATTTAAACATATTGGAAACACTCAACATCCAACCCAATACCATAATCTTGGGTGACGTTAATTACTCCACTATTAACTGGAAATACAATACGACATCAAATGTACAGGCGCAGCGATTCATGGATTTTGCAAACACAAACTCCCTGGACCATATTGTAATACACCAACCAGGGGTGCAACCATACTGGATCTGGTCCTCACTAATATGGGACTTTGCTGCACACCTCCTGTTTTAATGTATTCTCTCGTAAGGTCAAACCACAAAATTGTCTAATTTGAATAAAAATAAAACCTGGAACGCCATATAACCCTAGAATATTCAGGAACTACTCTAAGGCGAACTTCCTACTATTAAGTGATAACCTGGCAAAATTTCAAGCCCCCATAAGCCCTGAGAACGCTGCTGTCTACACAGAACTATTCATATAAATCCTATACAAGCATGTTAATAGCTGCATAGAGGCAACTGTACCCACAGGAAGAAGTATAGAACTAACTCAAAAACAAGCCACCCTCATGGAATCAAAAAATCAATAGGCTGTCTAACATAAGGAAGAAAATCATGTAAAAAATTAGGAGGTGCAACACCCAGCAAGATAAAAGCACACTCATCAAACTAAACAAACAGCTCAGAGGACAAATGAAGTTTACTAAAGCCAAATTTGAGGTAAATTTGGCCTTCTCAGGCCAAGGACAACCACAAGGCATTCTTTAGCTACGTCAGCAACTTCAAAGGCAGTACACAGTTTTGTGCAGAGCTCTTTGTTAATGGAGCCACTTATACTGAGCCAGAAGATATAGCAACCTTATTGGCCGACAAATCCAGCACTGGCTTTTCCCCCTCTTTTCCCCTAACCTTCCATCAGAAAGTACCATCAAATGTAACTCCCCTTGCTATCAGTAGAGAACAGGTCATTAATGCTCTCACTAAGGCCAAAAACAGTACATCAGTGGGCCCAGACAGTATCCCAGGATGCTTTCCAAATAGAATGAAACAGAATCTATCAGACCCTCTGGAATTGCTATTTAACTGTAGCTTCCAAACAGGCTCCGTGCCTCATAAATGGAGAACAGCAACAGTCAACCATCTGCACAAATGTTGGCCATCTACAGACCGATAAGTTTCAGTAGTCTCATATGCAAAGCCATGGAAAGAATTTCATGGAAATGATCAATAATGACACAAGAAACCTCAAGATACTGGACCCAACCCAAAATGGTTTTGTCAAGGGCAGGTCATGCCTATTCAACCTGGTGGACTTCTTTTGAGAAGGTCACCAATGCAATGGATGAGGGCAAAATGGTTCACACTGCCTACCTTGACATGGCCAAGCCATTTGACACAATACCCCACTCGAGCATTGTTGACAAACTCAAAAGTTTAGGTACAAACCCTTTTGTTGCCCAATGGATATCCAGCTGACTCACAGACAGGACACAGGAAGTTAGAACTGGGGAGTCGACGTATGCAAAGAGGCCAGTCACAAGTGGAGTCCCTCAGGGATCAGTCCTGGGACTGCTCCTTTTTGCCATTTACTTCTCTGAAGTCAAGGCCAATGTCAGTGGTCTCTGGCTGACTAAATTTGTAGATGATTGCAAATTAGGAACAGTCATAAAATCCCCCACTGACACTAATGATCTCCAGGAAGGGCTGACACAGACAAATAACTGGTGTCAGAGCCATGGACTAAAACTAAATGGAAAGAAATGGAGAATAGTACCCTTTGAGAAGTCATCCACCCCTGGCAACTATTACAACCCTAAGAGATAACCTAATAGTCAGGGACTTGGGGATGCACATAGACAGTAATCTAGCCTTTGACCATCACTTGTCTACAGTAGTGAGGAACTCATTCTATGTTGTGCAATTTATAAAGAAAGGTATGGCATCTAAGTCTAAGGAGGTCATTGTTCTACTGACTTTGGCATTCATCAGACCTATCATTGACTGCAATGCCCCCTTTGGTATGCACCTAACTAGGTATATCTAACAATTGAAATGTCCACAGAGGTTCCTCACTAAAAGAATACAGGGCATAAGTAACATGTCCTATGCAGACCACTTCAAGGCCTTATCCTTGTATTCTGTCTCCTACAGGCTGTTGAGGGGAGATCTATACCTGGCATTATTCAACCACCTCTGATGGACTTCCTGCATATCCACAAAACAAACAGCATCAGAATTACCAATTCTATAGACTTTAACCTTGTCTGTGATATAAATAGGACCTGCTGGAGAGACAGTTATCTATCTCAGAGACTACCCCTTTTATGGAACAGGCTCCCTATCCTAACATAATTCAAACTTAACTTGGACTGTTGGATGGGGAACAGGAAATTCATTCTGGTTTGGCACATATGTCTCTAATGGACACAGGCATCCTATAAATGGTTCATCTCCCATGCCCCTACTTGTAAATGGTTCATCTCCCAAAGCCCGTGCTTACACTTATCACTTATCAAGGGTACCAGAACTTATCAGATATTTGTGATGCATGGCTAGGTTTAAAAAGGCCCTTGTGGTTGTTAGCCTAGTAAACACCTATGAACCTGTAAAGCAATAAATCAGCAGCAGTTACTTCATTTAAGTCAAGCACGTGAGATTATCAAACAAAACTACTTAGCTTTGTTTGAATGGCACTGGATGCAAGTGAAAACACTTCTGGAACACAGGCTATGATGCCAAGATTTGCTGACCTCTGTAGAAATAAGTAAGAGGACATGGGCAAAGCTTTTTTTAACAAATATAAAACCCAAATACCCATATAGCAGTGGAACTAAGGCTGGCAATTTCCTGAAATAACTATTACCTCATCATTTTCATATAAGCAAAATGAACAATTGTGGCTCTTCTACCTAATGTAAATACATTTATGACACTACTAATATTTCAAGTATTATGTTATGTCCAAACATTTTTTTGTCCTGGGAAATGGGATTCCAGTACTATGGCAGTGGTTTACCTGGCTCAATGTTTATCTTGTGATGTGTTTTATATGGGTAAAATGGAATGTACATTAAACAGCAGGATTTATGAGCATACTAAAGACATTAAAAACAGTAATAACAATATGCTGTTTAAGCATTCTGTGAATTGCAGCAGTTTCAAACATGGTTATTTTTTTATTGACATATTTCAGAAGTAAATGAATGGTTCTTGGAAACACTTTTTAGAATACAAAGAAATTATTTAACAGTCCTTGCTCAATGTCACAGTGTTTCTAGGCATTAATAAAAATGTTTATTTGCTTCTGTTTCTTAGGTTAATATCTTTTAACATTTGATTGATAGCATATCTTTTTTTTTTTATATTATTACTGTATACCACGGTGGTGCAGCTGTAGCATTGTTGCCTCACAGCAAGAGGTTCTCCTGTTCGATTCTCAGCTGGAGTGCGGGAGTGCCTTCTGTGTGGAGTCTGCATGTCCTCCCCGTGGTTGGGTAGGCGTTCGAAAGACATGCGTAAATGGACGTGCCTTCGTTGAAGGTTGAACGTCGAGCTGGCACCTCGGCGTTTGTGAAAATCTACTGCCAATCATTAGCGGACCGGCATTTCGCTGTGGCGACCCCTAACCGGGAAAAGCCGATAGACAAACCACAACAACAACTGTTTCATTTTACAAATGAATGGTGTTACGAATACATTTATTTAGTTTTAACTGTTGGACATGTCATTTGGTTTAAATGTTTGCTGAGTGTCAGTTGATGTTTGTTTTTATTGCTGGTAACTGTCTCATTTGACTGTGTAATGTGTTTGAAATGAGGTGGCAACTTTTGTTTCAAATCAGTTTTGATAAAGTCCTGTATGTACCAGATGGAAGGGCTCAACTAATTATTGGGAAAGGATTAACGAACATTCTGCAAAAACTTACTTTTGTTATTTTCTTAACAAATATTTCCAGGTTAGCCACTGCAGCTACCTATCCATTTCCCTCAAATTTGTACCACTCTGTCGTCTCCATTATTTTGCAAACTTGAACAGGTTTATAACAGAATTTGTAGACTTGCCTCAGCAAACCACAGCAGAACATACCTTATAGTATCTTTACACAGTCTGCATTGGCTCAGATTTACTTATCATTGTTCTGTCGTTTAGCTATACTGGACTCATAAACTGTTAATCTCCAGAAAACATCCTTTATTAGTTTAAACCACTTTGTAGACTGCATCCCTGCTCTGAAATTGAAGAGCCTCCATTGATAACATAGTCTCCATCCCTAAATTCCTCAACACACATGGAGGTTCTGTATTTCCCAATACAGTTGTCAATTATGGAATAAAATGTCTCTGTATATTCTCTATCCAAGAAAGTTTTTCTGATCCTTACTGAAGCATCTTTTACAGTAGTGGACTTGCAGTTTTGATATAACTGTTCTCCGAGACCAGTCCAGTAAACATCCTGTCAGCTACTGTGCATTATCATCTAATTACGGTATAGTGTTAGTTACTAATGTATCTGCTCATCACTCCCAGTCAGTCTGCTCTCATCTGAATGATGATTTTTTTGTAAGTTATTTTTGACCCTGTGACTATCTACCACTAAGCCTCCCCTCTTTCAGATAGTGCTCATTTGTTCCTCAGTTCTGAGGATTCCACCTGGAGCTGAGGTAAGAGCAGTATGAGGGGGGAATCAGTCATTTAGACAGCCATGAGGGCTGTTTAGCATCCTAGCAGTGAGAGCATTTGAATGGCCTATCTCCACTCCTTGGTGGGGGTGGGGGACAACAAATGAACTGCTTCAATAGTTTCACCCAGAATGCCTTCCCCTTCTGAGTGCATGCTTCTGCATTTTTACTGTGAAGGTTAACACCCACTGGAGACTTGTTAAGCCTAACACCTGCCCCCCCAAGCCACTCCTCCGATGTAACACCCATCCTTCAAGGGATACTGGCTGTGTCTGCAATAGGTTACCCCTACCACCCCACCAGGATGGGCATGCCTGTCTTCCCTGCCAGTGACATCAGCCTCAAAAACCACTAATCAAACTTGGGTCAGCAGCAGTAATCTTTAGCTAATATTGTACATTTATCATTTTTTTAATACCTCCTGTTATTCATTTGTATTCATGCTGTGCTGTTATGCCATGTTCTTGACATTTTGCTACCCTAGCATGTTTTTTATGTTGCAAAATGCTTGATGTTAAGTTGTCAATCTCGCCTTCATTCTTGCTGGATGGGTTCAGAGCCGACTCGGCACTTGCTTAGCTTGAGAACTCCTTTTACCAGCTCGAGGCAACCCTATATCCCATGATGCAAGGCGAGACTACCTCAGATCTTGTTTGCCGCTTTGCGAAGAGGTCTCTTTTTTGCCAGCTCAGGTGAGTTTGAATTTTCAAACAGTTTTAGTCAGGGTTTTTCTCTCCCTTTCTCCTTTTTATAGCCAAATAGTGTGTAGTATTTCTACAGCCCACCCTATTTCCCCTTTGTTAAAACTTCTAGTTAATTAGTTAAGTTTAATTTTTCAGTTAGGCCTAGGCCTCTTTATTAATCCCTATCTGTGTGTGTGTGTTTCTTTTGGGATTAATAGTGTGACTGTTAGACTGTGTGAGTAGTGTTTTTACTTGGACTATGTCTAAGGAAGGAAAGGTCTCAGGCTTCAAGAAGTGTGACTCGTGCTGTCAGAAAATGTCTCTGACAGACGGTCACACTTCTTGTGTTTACTGCCTGGGGCCTTTACACCTGCAGGACTCCTGTGCCATATGTCATTCTTTTAGCCAGAGAGTCCTGCAGGAGAGGAGGAACAAATTGATCCTCCGTGGCTTATTAAAGCCAGAAGGTTCACCCACTAAGACTGGGTCGAGTAAACCTTCAAAGCCACCTAAGGTTCAGGCTACAGCAGTTAAGCCTTCTCCGGTGGCTCCAACTCCTTCGATCTACCTCTGATGTGACAGTGTCGGTTCCTGCCGGCTCCGACACTCAATCTACAGTTGCCTTGTCGGCTCCGGCTGGAGCCGATGTGTTATCCAGTATCGGAGCCGAGAAGCCTTCGGCTCCATCTGGAACCCAGGGGATGTTGGCTCCGATGGCTTCGTCCAAGAAGAGATCTTGGTCCCCTTCTTTGGAATCGATCCACTCGGCTCCGGGGTCTCCTCTTTTGTTGGAACGGAGTCATCGAAGCCGATCTTCGAGATCTTCCAGGCTGTCTGACCACGATCTAGAGAGGGTGGTAAGCAGGCTCTTGAAGTCACAGGCACTAGCCCAAATGCTCCATAGCCCGTCTCAGCAGACTTCGGCTATTGCTCTTCCCCTTGAACTTCCTCCTCCGACTCCCTTGAGTTCGGAGCCAGAGCTTCTCGGGACAGCGACCGTGTCGGCGCCGGAACCGATACATCCCCTTTCGGCTGCGTCGTCTTCGGGTCCGATCTCCTCCATGAGACCTTCCTTGGAGGGATCCGGTCGTCGAGTTTCCCTGGTCGGCTCCGAGGGGGCTAGTGGCATCGGACCCTTGTCCGACCCCGCTCTCCCTCTCGGGGTTTCGGCCTTGGTAAGCTCGGCACCGACATCGGCCTCAGAGCCTTCTCTCTCAGTGGAGCCGGGAGTTCCTATTTCTTCGGAGAGGGAATATTCTGGCCTTCCTGGGAGAGGGGCCTTTGAGGTGATGAGGAGTGTCCTGGCACCTGAGCCAGGTCAACGGTCCATCCCTTTAGCTCCTCCCTCTTCGGTGCCTGTTGATGTCTCTTGCCAGCCTCTTGCTCTCAGGCCCAGGGATCCATCGCCCCAGGTTTCCCCATTGGGAATAACTTCCTCTTCCGAGGTTTCTCCTGATCCTGCAGGGGAACCCCCTCGGAAGAGGACATGTAAGAGGAAACACACAGACTCCCCTGAGTCTACAACATCTGATACCGACTTAGATGAGTCGGAGGGTTCCCCACTGTCCCCCTCTGAGGATGTCTCTTTTTCAGACATCCTTCAACTCCTCAAGCAGAGAGGGAACTGGCCCTCCATTGACCCCTCCGAGGATGAGTCAGTATACCTGGAGGCTTTTGGATCCCGACCCTCCACCTCCTGGGTGTCTCCGCCTTTCGACCCACTTATGCAAGTAGTGGCTCGGAAGGCGTGGGCAGCTCCAGATTCTGTTGAACCGGTCCCCAGGAGGCCATCCAAATTTATTACGGCCCCTTCAGATAAGCAGTTTCTCTCTAAGGGTGTCTCTGTGGATGCTATGGTGGTGGCGGCGGCCACCAAGAAGGAACTGGCGGATCCTTCAGTGCCTGTCCATCCTCCTAACAGAGATTCTAGGACCATGGACAGGTATGGTAAGCGGATGTTTTCTTCAACGACCTTCGCTATGCGTTCGCTGAACTACCTTTGTCATTTCACCAGACTTCAAAGAGATATTCTCAAGGAACTAGGTGAAGTGGTTCAGGATCCTTCAGCTGCTGGGGCTCAAGACAAGATTGCCTCACAGCTAGCTATCCTAAATTCTTTAACCAACTCCTCCATGCGGCTCATATCATATGCAGCCGATGGAGCGAGCAGAGCCGCAGGCACAGGAGTGGCTGTTAGACGTCAAGCCTGGATGCGGCTTTGTAATTTCGCGGACCCCTTTAAGGCGTCCTTCACCAATACCCCCTTTGACGGTTCGGCTTTGTTCGGACCTCAGGTGAAGGAAACCTTAACCAGGTGTGAGCAAGACGGCAAAACTCTTTCTGCCGTTGGAGTCCATTTTTCCACCCCTTCTAGACCCTATCCCAAAGGTCGGAAGGGAGGAAAGATGTGGTTCCGGAAAGCCCAAGGAGCAGCACCGGACACGCGTGGTCAGTTTACCCCCAGAGGCAGAGGGGGTAACAATAATAGACGCCGCCCTAGAGGCAGGGGGGGTCCTCAGAATCAGGGCAACAGGGAGTCTCTTCCTGAGAAGCCCTTTCAGCATCCCTGAGGTGTTGCCCGACTGTCCACCCTTGGAGGCAGTCGGGGGAAGGATATTGCTGTACCCAGAAGCCTGGCGTTCCCTTTCACAAGATATGTGGGTACAGTCGATCATATCCGAGGCTTACAAAATCCCCTTCGTAAGGTATCCCGTACCTCACCAATCCCTTCCAGACATCTCACCCGGTCAAAGGGACTTGGCAAAACAGGAGGTTTCAAAGCTCCTAGAAAAAAGAGCCGTCCAGACTGTTCCAGCAGACCAGGTCGGATCCGGCGTCTACTCAAGATTTTTTTTGGTCCCCAAAAGGACGGGAGATTGGAGACCAATATTAGACCTGAGCAATCTAAACAGATTTGTCAAGAAGGCAAGATTCCGGATGGTCACGCTTCAGTCCATTCTGCCCTTTCTGGGCAAGGACAACTGGATGTGCTCGATAGACCTTCAGGATGCGTACTATCACATAAAGATACACAGACGCTCCAGGAGGTTTCTCCGCTTTCGGCTAGGGACCAGTCATTATCAATTCAGAGCCCTGCCCTTTGGCCTCACTTCAGCCCCCAGAGTGTTTACCAAATGCATGGCAGTGGTCACAGCTCATCTGAGACGTCAAGGATTCCAGGTGTTTCCTTATTTAGACGACTGGTTCCTCTCCGCCACCACCAAGCATCAGCTTCTTCAGAGCAGAGACTACACTCTGCAGCTTTGCAAAAGCCTGGGGATATCGGTGAATTTCGAAAAATCTTCTCTGCTGCCTTGCCAATCTATCACCTTTATAGGCGCAGAATTAAACACCGTCAATTTGTTAGCCAGACTAACAGATCAGAGAATTCTGGACATCCAAAGATACGTTTGAATTTTATTGCAGAGCAGCAAAGTCACAGCCAGATTGGTTCTGAAAGTTCTAGGTCTTATGGCTGCGGCCATAGTACTTCTACCATTAGCTCGCTTCCACATGCGTCTTCTGCAGTGGATGTTATTCACTCAGTGGTCATTCCAGAATCTTCCTATGAGGCACGAAATCTTAGTTACTCATTCGTGCAGGACTCATCTAACCTGGTGGATATCTTCCCCTCTACTGCATCAAGGCTGACCATTTGTTCCCCCTCCTCCAGTTGCCACAGTCACTACGGATGCCTCTCTGATCGGGTGGGGGGGGGCATTATCAGGGCAGGATGGTCCATGGGACTTGGCAACCCATCGAATACCACATGCACATAAATGTCCTGGAGATGAGAGAGGTGCTTTTAACGTTGCAAGCCCTCAACGACGTTCTTCCCACGGGGACTATTGCAGATCAAACGGACAACATGTCTGTGGTCTGGTACATCAACAAGCAGGGCGGGACCAGATCCTATCCTTTGTGTCGAGAAGCTCGCAGACTTTGGCAATGGGCAATCTCCTGTCATCGGTTTCTGATAGCAACGCACATCCCCGGCAGGTCCAACCTCTTAGCGGACAGACTGAGCAGAGCCATTCTCATGCCTCACGAGTGGTCTCTCAATCAATCGATAGTGGACAAGATATTTCTGAAGTGGGGCACTCCTTGTTGCGACCTTTTTGCTACACCCCAAAACAACAAATGCCCGGACTTCTTCACCCTCTTTCCCCTACCAGGCCAACCCCTGAGAGACTCTCTAACCCAGGATTGGCCCCGGGGACTTCTGTACGCTTTTCTTCCTTTCCCCTTAATTCCACAGGTCATTCAGAAAGCTACCGTTTTGAGAGCCAAGTTGATTCTCATTGCCCCTTACTGGCCTCGACAAATTTGGTTTCCGACCCTACATCGTCACCTCCTGGTGCAGCCTTGGCATCTGGACCCAGTTCCGGATCTTTTGATCCACCAATCGGGTCAACAGCACCGGGCCATTCGTTCTCTCAACCTCACTGCTTGGTTGCTCCACTTCCTTCCCTAGCCAGGCTTCCTATGATCTCTGATCCTGTCAGAGATATCTTAATAGCTTCTTTGAAGTCGTCCACGAGGACGGTTTATGCTAGCAAGTGGCGACGTTTTTCCCTTTGGGCAAACTCCAGGCATATTGATCCCTTTACTGCACCTGTGCATTCTATTTTAGATTTTCTGGCTGAAGTTTTTCAGTCAGGATCTTCTTCATCAACAGTCAAAGTTCAACTGGCGGCTATTTCCAAATATCATGTTGGCTTGCAAGATCATAACATTATGTCACATAGACTATGCAAAGCTTTTCTAAGAGGAGTTTTTCTCCTAAAGCCTCCAATAAGACATCCTCCTCCACAATGGGATCTGAATTTGATGTTAGCATCCTTGATTTTACCCCCCTTCGAACCGTCTGCTTCATGCTCCTTGAAGTTACTGACCTGGAAAACAATATTCTTACTGGCTGTCACTTCAGCAAGGAGGGTATCCGAGATTCAAGCTCTCTGCATCCTTTCCCCTTACTTGTTTTTTCACAAGGACAGGGTATCCTTGAGAACGAGTCCATCCTTTCTTCCCAAAGTTGTTTCTCAAACTAATATTAATCAATCCATCGATCTACCAGTTTTTTTCCCAAATTATTCTGACAGAGCTGAACAAAAGCTGCATTTTTTGGATGTCCATCGTCAGCTCAGATATTATTTGCATAGAACTAAACAATTCAGGAAATCAGATCAATTATTTGTCTCCTATGCAGAAAACAGGAAAGGTCTCCCAGTATCAAAAGTGACCTTGTCCAGATGGTTATCTTCCACCATTTCATACGTGTATTCGCTCAGAGGCAAGCAACTACCCTCAAAACCGAAGGCACACTCAACCAGGAGCCTATCCACTTCTACAGCTTTTCAGGATAGGCTACCCATTGATACCATTTGTGCAGCAGCTACTTGGGCCACTCCTCATACCTTTGTCTCTCATTACAAATTAGATTTGGCCTCCAGGGACAGAGCCAGTTTTGGTTCCACAGTACTCAAGAGTCTGTTCCATTGAGCCACCCGGGATACAGGTGCTAGGGACGCGGTCCCATCCAGCAAGAATGAAGGCGAGATTGACAACTTAACATTTAGAAGTTATGTACCTACCATAACGTTCCATGTTAGTTGTCTTCTCTCGCCTTCTTTCTTGCGTCCCTCCCTCCTTCCCCCTGGCCTGGACAGATCTTGAAGGGTTCCTCTTTCTCAGGTTTTTCTCCCCTGAGTCTTCAGTAGAAGAGTTTATCTATGAACTCTTTGCCTGGTTCTACTAGGTTTGTCTTGCTCTTCCTTTGGGAGTAGTTTTTATATAGCAGGGTATTATAGCTACCAAACGAGATCTGAGGTAGTCTCGCCTTGCATCATGGGATATAGGGTTGCCTCGAGCTGGTAAAAGGAGTTCTCAAGCTAAGCAAGTGCCGAGTCGGAGCCGAGGATCGGCTCCGAACCCATCCAGCAAGAAAGAAGGCGAGAGAAGACAACTAACATGGAACGTTATGGTAGGTACATAACTTCTAATTTTTACATATTGTTATGTCATTTTTCTATTATTTTTATTGACTGCAATTATGTTAGTTGTTTTCACTGTTTGGAAATTTCTATCCCTGGGACTCCTTTGAAAATGGAACCTCCCAGCTAGAGTTTATGGTTAACAGGTATAAAATTAGTCAATCAGCCAGTCAGTCAGCAGAGCAAATCTGTTCACAATGCCACATATCTGAGATTTTTCTGTCTGTACCGTGAAGGCTTGATCTTTTCCATCTGACTTACCAAATCCTCATGGCGCTTTCTATGCAGTTGTTTTATTTGGACCTGTGTGATTTGTCTGTAGTGGAGCACATTTAACATTGTGTATTATTTTGTAAGACAGATCTCTTGCCTAGCACACATTGTTTAAAAAACTCCTCAGAAAAGCCATAATTACTAGGCCTTCTATGACAGGTTTCATTTTTGTATGATCTTAGTTTTATCCTTGAGAAACTGACTAATTTCTAAGTCAGTTTCTTGGTATAAATTAAGGTGCCACAGATACTTGTCTTGGTGGCAGTCAACTAGCAAATGAGATTTCTTTGTTTCAGGCTTTTACATGTAAAATACCATATGTGGTGTTTCAACAGGACAAGAAATAACTTAAGGATAATCTTATTTTTGTCTGTGATAATGTCAAATTTAAAAATGAAACAAGAATAAAAAATATAAAAATTAAAAAAAAAAAATTTAATTTTTCTACCAAGTCTCCATTGATGGCCAAGTTCGATAAGCCACAGAGTTTGGATTTAGGAACATCGAGTTGCCCAACATACACACAACAGGCAGAACATTAACTGGGACAACTGCACAGAAGGGCAGTATATTGTACAGCAATTCAGTGAAACCCATTCGCAGGAGGTACAGTGGATATAAAAAGTTTACACACCCGTTAAAATGCCAGGTTTTTGTGATTAAAAAAATGAGACCGCAATAAATAATTTCAAAACTTTTCCCACCTTTAATGTGACCTATAACCTGTACAATTCAACTGAAAAACAAACAAATCTGTTAAGGGAAAAAATATAAAAAATAAAAAAAACATGCAATAACCTGGTTGCATACGTTTGCACACCCTTAAACTAATACTTTGTTGAAGCACCTTTTTATTTAATTACAACATTCAGTCTAGTTGGATACACACCTGCCATCAATTAAAGAGAGACTGATTGACCCCAAATAAAGTTCAGCTATCCTAGTAGGATTTTCCTGACATTTACTCAGTTGCCTGCTACAGCAAAAGCCATGGTTCGCAGACAGCTTGCAAAGCATCAAAGGGATTTCATTATTGAAAGGTATCAGTCAGGAGAAGGGTGCAAAAGATATTTCCACAGCATTGGATATATCATAGAACACAGTGAAGACAGTCATCAGAAAGTGGAGAAAATATGTTAGAACAGTGACATTGCAAAGAACTGGACGTCCCTAAAAAATTGATGAAAACTGGTCAGGGAGGCTGCCAAGAGACCTACAGCAACACTGAAGCAGCTGCAAGAATTTCTGGCAAGTAGTGGTTGTGTACTACATGTGACAACAATCCCCCGTATTCTCCATATGTCTGGACTGTGGGGTAGGGTTGCAAGACGGAAGCCTTTTCTTACACAGAAAAACATCCAGGCCTGGCTAAAATTTGCAAAACAATACATCAAGTCTCCCAAAAGCACGTGGGAAAATGTTTATGCTCTGATGAGGCCAAGGTTGAGCTTTTTGGCCACAATTCCAAAAGCTATGTTTGGCACAAAAAGAACACTTCACTTCACCAAAAGAGTACCATCCCCACAGTGAAGCATGGTAGTGGCAGTATCATGCATTGGGGTTGCTTTTCTTCAGCTGGAACTTGGGCTTTAATCAAGGTGGAGGAAATTATGAACAGTTCCAAATACCACTCACATTTGGCCCAAAACCTTCAGGCATCTGCTAGAAAGCTGAAAATGAACAGGAATTTTACCTTTCAGCATGACAATGACCCAGAGCATACATCCAAGTCAACAAAAGAATGGCTTCACCAGAAGTAAATTAAAGTTTTGGAATGGGCCAGCCAGAGCCCAGACCTAAATCCAATAGAAAATCTGTGGGGTGACTTGAAGAGGGCTGTGCACAAGAGATGCCCTCACAATCTGACAGATTTGGTGCGCTTTTGCAAGGAAGAGTGGGTAAATATTGCCAGGTCAAGATGTGCCATGCTGATAGACTCCTATCCAAGAAGATTGAGTGCTGTAATTAAATCAAAAGTTGCTTCAACATAGTTTTAGTTTAAAGTTGTGCACACTTATGCAACCAGCTTATTGTATGTTTTTTATTTTTTATATTTTTTCCCCTAACTGATTTGTTTATTTTTCAATTGAATTGTACAGGCTTATAGGTCACATTAAAGGTGGGAAAAGTTTTGAAATGATTTATTGTGGTCTCATTCTTTTATATCACAAAAAACTGTTATTTTAACAGGGGTGTGTACACTTTTTATATCCACTGTAGTTCCTTTAAAATGTTGTATTTTTAATTTGACAGAGAAAGAACTCACTGCAGAAGAGACAAATGTTTGTCAAAAGGTTTATCGTTCATTCCTACAGCCAGATCCAGTTTGGTCAAAACTGTTTTAGATTTGAAAGGTTATACATATAAATTAATTTAAAAGTGTTTTTTTTTTTTTTTAGAGACAAAGATGGTACTATTAAAAGTGATCTTGTTCTGCCAATTACGTTTAATCCACCCCTGAATGTTACAATTAAAATATTTGAAGAATGTTGTGATAAGGAAATTGGAACTATTTTAAAAGAAAAAAACAAATACAAGTTTTACAATTTAACACAAAGAGAAAGGCAAAGCTTGAAAAATTTGAGAAATGATCATAAAGTTAGAATTATGAGAGCAGATAAGGGGGTGTTCTGTGGTGATGGTCAGACAAAATGACTATGTATGTAGCATTTGTTGAATAATTCTATGCTTTATGAAAAGGTTAACATAGAAATATAGATTCTTGGTTATGCAGTAGTTTGGTTGAAGGGAGTGATTTCTAACCACATGTATGAGTATTTCCACATATCTAAACTGAAGATAGGTAAATTATTTGGAGTGCCCAAAATTCACAAAGGCACATTTAATCCAGCATACAGACCTATAGTTTTAGCAGCAGCTTCCAAGGTAGAAGCCATATCCAAATTTGTTGATAGAGTGTTACTGTTGTTGGTTAAAAGTATCCCATCCTTCATTAGGGATTCTATTGATTTTTTGGAAAAATTAAAACAGTACAAGTTGATATAGAAGATTTGTTAGCAACAGTTGATGTTAAGTCATTATACACAGTTATACTACATGATTTAGGAATGGAATGTGTTGCTTTTACTTTAAAAGAAAGTCAGGAATATGCTCTGGATGAAATAAAAGTTTTAGTAGAATGTATTGATCAAGTATTAACCAGTAACTTTTTCTCATTTGAAGGAAAGTATTATTGGCAAAAAAATGGGAGTGGCAATGGGAGCATGTATGGCTGTCAGTTATGCCAATTTGGTAATGGCACATTGAGAAATGCACATTTTGCCAAGCCTGGCAGGATATGAGTCAGTGAAACATTACTGTAGGTTTATTGATGATTTCTTTTTCATTTACAAGGGTGGAATGACTGAATTGAAAGTTTTTTCAAAGTATGAATAAAAGCACTGTTTTTTCCTAAATTTTCCATCAAATCTAGTGTGTCGGGTATTCATTTTATAGATGTGGAAATATACAAAAAAAAAACAAGGAACCAATTTGTTACACTCTACTATAAGTTACAAAAATGTTTCTAACAATGCTATAGTGCATTATTCCAGTATGCACCCCACATATTTAAAGCGCAACATTATTAAGGTCAATTGGCTAGACTGAGGCATCTCACCATGGATGTTGGGCTGTTGGATGAGTTTTCCAAAATACTAGACAATAGATTTGTTAATAGAGGGTATCCCAGCAACATAGTCAAGAAGGTCATGGCAGGTGCCATTAAGAATTATTCATCTCTAAAAGCTAACAATACAAGAAGTTGGTCTCTCTCTCTATGCCTTTGACCTTTACATTGGACAGTGCAGTTATCAAGTGGATTATAAGCCTTTGACTTCAACAATTGGCTAAGTTTCTGGTGTCATGCAAAGGGGATCCATTATCTGTCTGCCTGGGATGACATGATCAACAAGCCACGAGATGCCAGAGATGGTCTGCACCTGTCCCCCCTGGGATTCAGGCTACTGGCTAAGGCTCTTGCCACCCCTATAGTGCCTTTTGTAGGCAAGGCTCAAAGGACAAAACGACCACCGTAACAGATATAAGCATGCAAAATCTGAAGGTAATGCTACTCAATGCTAGAAGTCTAAACCTCAAAATGCACTCTATAGAGGCACTCCTAAAAATTGAGAACATCGATATCTGTGCAGTAACTGAGACCTGGTTCAAGGCTCCAGAGAGCACCCCTGAAATACCAGGCTACAACTCTTACCACACTTTTCAGCCATCAAACCAGGACCGAAGCACTAAAGGTGGAGGAGTGTCCATATTCACCAAGGATATTCACACCTCCAGGTTAGTTGCCCAAAACAATGCATCTGAAATTCTACAGGTGCAACTAACACTAGGTAAGACTGAAGTCCAAATTGCAGCTTGCTAAAGATCCACCACCATGCCCCAAAATTCTCACTACACCTTTCTAAACATACTAGAAAATATTAAGATACAACCAAACACCCTAATATTGGGTGATTTCAACTACCCTACCATTAATTGTGAAAACTACTCAGATACCAACACCATTGCCCAATGGTTCTTGGAATTCATAAATTCCAACGCCCTGGATCAGCTAATCTGTAGTCCCACCAGGGGCTCAAATATCCTAGACCTGGTCATTACCAGCATGGGAGATCGATGCTCCACACCAGTGGTCACCCCCTAGATAGTCAGGTCTGACCATAAGCTAATCACCCTTGACATCCAATTCTCACCCCCACCCCCCAGTGGGGAAATCTCTATAAAAAAACTTCTACAAAGCCAACTTCATGCTACTCAAGTCAAAAGTGACAAACTTCATGACACCCATGCAGACGGGAACTGAAAGTTCAACTGCTGAATCCTACACTAAGGCACTGTATGAGCACATCCACTCATGCATGAATCATGTCATTCCAAACAGAACCAAGACGGTCACCTCCAAAAAAGAAGGAACCCAATCTGGTGGTCCCCTGCCATAAACAAAACTGTACAACAGAAGGAAGAAACTGTTGCAGAAAACAGGAAAATCCCAGCATGCAAAAAACTCCTTTACCAGCCTCAGTAAGAAACTGAGATCCCTCATAAAATCCTCCAAAGTTAGTTACGAAAATAAAATTGCCAAAGATTCCAAGGACAACCACAAGGCATTCTATAGTTATGTCAAGAATCTAAATGGCAATGCTCAGATCTGCTGTGAGCTACAACAGAATGGCATTAAATATACTGATCCCAAGGATATTGCCAATATCCTGGTAGATTGATTCAGTGCTAACTTCACCCCCTCACCCCCTAATTACCAAAAGATTGCCAAATTCTGGTAATCATGGCCACACAGGTAAAAAACTCACTCTCCAAAGCTAAGAATACAGCATCCATGGGACCAGACAACATCCCGGGCTGTGTACTACATGAACTACAAAATTAACTGGCACCTCACCTAAGTGTCATGTTTAATCATAGTCTCACCTCAGGCTTCATGCCCAATGAGTGGCACACAGCTACAGTTATCCCACTCCACCAGGGGGGATCCATCTTGGATCCTGGGAACTATCATCCCATCAGTCTGACGAGCCTGATCTGCAAAGCCATGGAACGCATTATCATGGAATTTATAAACAAAGACATTGGCAAACTTCAAACACTAGACCCCACCCAGTTTGGTTGCGTAAAGAGCCAATCTTGTCTCCTCAACCTGATTGACTTCTTCAAATCAGTCTCCAGAGCCGTGGATGAGGGTAAAGTGGTCCACACATCCTATCTGGACCTCGCCAAGGCCTTCAACACCATCCCCCACTCTGGAATCATAGATAAACTTACTAAGCTGGGCATTAATCCCTACATCACTCGATGGGTTGCCAACTGGCTTACTGACAGAACCCACACTGTAAAAGTAGTCTACTCAAAATCCAGCTCCAGACAAGTGACAAGCGGAGTACCTCAGGGATCAGTCCTGCGACCGCTCTTGTTTGGCATCTACTTCTCTGAATATCAAGCTGAGCTCCTCTTTGGCCCTCTTCAAAAGGAACCTTGATGACTGGATGGGAGATAGGAAATTCACCCCGGGGATCATGTCAGTCGCCCTGCTAGACAGGGGACCAGGGAAGTAAATATTCTGGGAAGAAATAGCCAGGGAATTGCTATGGCTTGGCTTGTATAGCCCCTATGGCCGATAGCTTAGTACCAGCCTATGAACCTATAACTGGAGAATTTTGTCAGCAAATGAAGAAGTTAGGAAAGTGTTGGGAGATAAAACTTTATTTATGAAGAAAACGGCATGTTGTATTAAATCATTAATGGGAGTGAGACACAGCAGTCACCAGTAAGGAAGGGGTACATTTAAATGTATGAGTCATGCTATGTGCAGGTACATATTGGAAAGTTCATATTTCACATATTTTGGAGCAGATAGAACTTACAGTGTACCTGCTTTTTTTTACTTGTAGGTCCAATTTTGTTGTTCATTTGGCTGTGTACAGTTTGTGCAAATCATGTTACATAGGAAAAACCAAAAGAGAACTTAGAAAGCATGTGTATGAGCACCAGTATGCAGTTAAAACAAAGAATTATGACAATGCTTTAGCTAAGCATTCAGCAAAATGTCAGGATTTCAAAAAGTGTATTTTTTACAGTTACAGTTTATGTCCTCATTGATTTAAATGGGGACAGGGAAGCGGAACTTGATTTTAAAGAAGTCAAGTGGCAGATTATGTTTAATGCCTATACTCCACCAGGTTTGAATAGTAACATCAACTACAGAGTGGTTTTAAATCACCAATTCAACTTCAAAAAGTGTGAGTGAGTATATTTTAGTGAAAGTATTTCTTTTTGATTGGATTATGTTATGTGATTGTTATCTGAGAATATTTATTTATATTTATTTAGTTGTCTTTTGTTAACCAGGTTAGTCCAACTGGGCCAGTGGCCCATTTTCAGTGGAGACCTGAGGAGAAAAGCTCCACATACAAAGACAGCAATAACAAAGTTACATTCCACTAATAGGAATATGCGTGCATTCATGCCTTAATGGAAAATTATGAAGTACATACATAGTAAGATGAATGTATAACTACATATATTCGCGCAATAATGTAAATTAACAAATGATAAAATTTTGCGGAAAGAACAGTTAGGAAAAAAGTGAGGATTTGCAATAGGGCAACAGAAGGAAGAAAAGTAACCCCAAAAGATCTAAATGAAGTTGGAAGAGGGGGAGAAAAGAGGTATAAAGCAGGAGGGTTAAAATAAAGGGGGGCTGTGTAGGAGAGTCAAGAGAGTGAAAGAAAACTGTCATAAGAATTGAGAGGAGGGGTGGGGAGTATAGTAGGTAAGGAACAGAAGGCGATGGAGTTTAAGTGTTGATTTGCTTAGTGGCATAGCTAAGGTACTACAGCATTAGTTACATAAAGATATTTTACAGTAAAGTAAGAAAAAATAATTATAGTCTGTCAGTATTTAAATTGATTCAGTTGCATTGGTATCATGTTCTGATGAAGACGGCTATGGTCGAAACGTCTCAACTTTTGTTTGTTAAAGGAACTTATATCCAGTTGTCAGTAGTGATTTATTGTTTTATTTATGAATTATTACCTCTACTTTCCAGAAGTTTGCACCAATATTGTGTTTTTATAATGTCAAATTTTGCCTTTATAGCTAATCTGTTTGCCTTTCATCTTTCCTTCTTGTCAGATGCACAAGTGAAAATTTGATTTATACCTTTGATGGATGCAGATAGTTGCTTTCTTGTTAAGTTCAGATATATGAGGACAATACCTGTGTTATGTTCTCTTGATAGAAAGAAAAGCTGGTGTGTCTGTGGTTAAGGGTTGTCTGTTGAAAGTCTAAGGAGGCCAAGTGCAATCCTTGGAACAGTGAAAATGTTGTATTAGGGGGAATGTATACTAACATCAAAACTGAGGTGTTTCAAAATATTCCCTGTTCTGTGAGATGCAGCAGCCTAGAGTTAAGTAACAGCTGTGTGAGCGTGCAGAAGAATTACCCCCCCCCCCTTTAAAGGTATAACAGAGTTTCAGAATTCACTGTTGTTTAAGGGATCACAGTTTACGTTTCAAAGTGTTGAGACTCTCAGTATTGGGTTTTTGACTTACTATTGGAAGCTGTAAATAGCACCTTTCAAAAAGCTGGCATTATTGTCATAGGAAGTGGCCCAGGGAGATCTCATAGGTTGCTTATGTTCACACCACCAAAAAAGTTTACACATCTTTTGCTTGTTTATAGAGTTTTTCAGTAACCTCTATGGATCCTGTTTTCATAAAGTTACTGAGTGCTGTTGTGTAGAGGCAGCTGCTAGGATAGCATTCTTTTTCTAGATCTTGAAAATGTGTGAGCAGAGTGAGATAATTAAACAAAGGAGTACCGGATGAAGCAAATTGTCTTAACCCTCTGTACTTTATGGGCATTTCTAACAGTTGATTATTTAGGATGCAATACACCTACGTTCATCCATTCATTTCTCATCTGTAGTTATACCACTGTGCTAGTTGTAGGCCTTTGACTGGCAACTGTTATTTCTAGCAAACCATAAGTAGCGTAATTTTTAGTTACTCTGTGTAAATATTTTTGCTCATGCCACAAATTCAACAAGGTACATTTGAAAAAACAAAAGTACGTTAAAGGCACCTTCATGTTTTAGGATTATGGGTAGGGTTAGTGTTTTATATTTGGAGTTATGGGAACTTAACTAATTGCTTTATGTTTCCAAGGGGGTACCTAATAATGAAACTCACAACTTTTTTTAAATTTCATGCTAGTATCCATGGCCAGGCAGAAGTTCTCTGTCCCATTTAAAAATAAAAGCAAGTGAAAGAGTTTTTCCTGGTTCCTGTAGTTAAACAATCCTTATTATTGGTCTTTAATCACCACTCACCCCATACCAATGAATTTTCTGAACTTCTGGTAAATTTTTTATCTGGCTTCTCTGTAGGTAAAGAGCATAAGAATGGCTTGCAGTATGATCAGCAGTAAACAAAACAAGTAAATATTAAAGTAGAATTTTGGCATAGCTATAGTTGGTGCATTTTCAGTTAAATAATTGGTGTATTCTAACTGACATTAAGTAAGCAGTTAGCAAATTGTGATGGATTTTAGACTTAAACAAAATAACTCACTTGTATAAACAGTCATCACATTGTTCATTTTTTTGTTTCATAAATGAAATTAAATTACGGTATTTTATTCAATTTCCTAGCATAGTGTCCCTCCAGTAATGGCATTCCATCTTGGATCCTTTGGCTTTCTTACACCTTTTAAATTTGAGACATACAAGACAGATGTCAGCAAAGTAATTGAAGGTAAGTGGAAGCTCTCGTTTTTTTGCTTTCTGGTGCTTCACTTGTTAGTTGTTCAGGACCTGACTCACTGAGCCACGTGTTGTGATAAACATTATTCTGCTAAAGTTATAATTTTTATATCTCACAGAAGCTGGTGTTTGTAATTACAGAGATTTTTAGCAGGCTCAGAGTGAGAGCCCCAGCCCTCACTTGTCTCTGAATCAACCTGCAAGTCTACAGAAGGTGGAGGGAGAGATGAGCTTATTTCTTTATTCACCCTAGAGTGTGTACTGTGTGTGTGGCAAAGGCTGTACCACATACTGCACATTTTAAATTGTCTTCTTTACTCCTGTAACTAAAACTGGATTCTACTTGGTGAACTAAAATATATAAACCCCCCTGCCTGTTAATGTGCAACCACACCGATGCATCAGTCAGCTACATTTCTTACTTCTTTCTTTTTTGATTGTCAGTTTAATCCATTGCAGGATCACAGTAGAGGCACATCATGTTGTGGTATTCATTGAGCACAAGGCAAAGGAACCAGTTGTGAATGAGGTGTCACCCTGTTGCAGGACACACACCAGCTCACAGATATATAACATACGCACACACCTAGAGGAAGTTTGGAAGAATGCCACCTCTACATTTGGCATATTTGGAAGGTGGAAGGAAACATGTACAGACAAAAGGAAGACTTTCAAACTCTGCTTAGAAGGCACCCAACAGAGAACCAAACGGGAGAATCAGACTGTGTGAGAAAGCCATGCTAATTGCTGCATTACTTTGCTGCCACCATTTTTCAAATTATAATGTGGAAATCCTTTATGACTGAACTGAAAATGAAATTTGTGGGACTGCCAGAGCCATCATACTTTTGCTTTTCTTGCTCTGTGGTGGCCTTTCCATTAAAAAAATGGGTAATTGGATATCCATCCTTCTCTCAGGTATGAACCTGTATTACTGGATAACAAATCTCTATAGACTACCAGAAGACAAAATTACATGTATCCAGTCAGTTATTTTAGAGAAACTTGTGATTCTTTTACATTTTATTTTGTTGCTGCTGTTTGTCTAAATCTCTGTTACAACCTTCACAAGAAGGATCCACTGCCATAGGTGGAGTCTGGACATTTGGCCAATCATCCATAGCTGAACACCTCACTACCATCACAAGCAAAATCTGGTTGAATCCAGCTTCATTGGGATTTCAGCATGCTGCTGGTATAAAGACAGCATTGATCCACGATATAGTTAGCCATTTTCTGATACAATTGGCATGTTATCAAATGAAGTACAGTTGAATTCATTAGTCTGGGCAGATTAGTACCTCACTGCAGGCGGGTTTTGTTATTTTTTCTACAGAGTTTAGTCAGTATGTCATACTGTAGTTCTTCAGGTATTTACCAATATATGTTTGGTTGACTGGTATGCCTACCCTTGAAAAAGTTTCTGTGTGTGCCTGTAAAAAGACAGATACTTTATAGTGATTTTCCTAGGCAGTGAGTATACTGTACGGACCATGACTGTGACTTATCTTTTCGGTTTGTTTGTGCAAGGTCTAGTCAAAAGAATGTTAGAAGGGAACTAGCTTTCAATTTGTACTTGGACAAAAAAAGAGACTTTTGGCCATCAACAAACATCTCGTGATATTCATATGTTCCTAGGTGTACACTAGGCAAATGACCACTAGAGCCCTTTTAAACCTAGCTGTGCAACCCAAATATGACTAACAAATTTGATTTATACAGGAGGTGATTTACTGACTGCCTGTGTCCATCAGAGACATAGGAGTGAGACCAAGGGTGAATTTCAAGTTACCCACCCATTGACACAAGTTGAGCTTAAATAGGGTTAGGAAGGAACTCTGCTTTGCATGGATAGGAAGCCTGTCAGTCAGTGGGGATTCTCTGAGAAACATAAATGGGTCTCTGGCATGTCCTGTTTATGTTACAATCATAATTTAAGTCTTTTGATCTAGTAGTTTTGATACTGTCTTGCAGATGTGCAAAAGGTTCATCAAAACAGGGTCCAGAGATGCCTTGTAGCCTGCCTGGCAAAGATCATCTGTCAGTAGTCTGTATGATACAGAGTAAAAAAACATGCTTTAAGGTGATCAGCATAGGACCAAAGTCCCTGTGTTGTTTTTGAAAAAGATACGCTTTGCTTTATGTGGTGAGAAATACAATTCCAGTGAAGTGGCATTCTCCACAATTCTAGAGGAGTGGTATTTTTCATAGATTTCATAGCTATTCCAAGGCCACTTAGTCTTATTACCATTTATCCCCTGCCAGTACCCTTGCTCAGGCTGCCCCTCCTTCCTCTACGAAGACCATACAAGTCAATTCCAGAGTAAATTTGTGAATACCCATACAGTCATTCAGGTTTATGTGTAAAGGAAGACAGTGAATTGCACTTCTTAACATGCAAGATAAGTCTATTCCAGAGGTTTGGGAGGTGCTGAGTTGTAAACCCATTACCCCATCCTGTTTTTAAATCTGTCTGTGAAGATTTAGGCCCTTGGTTCTAGTACTGGTGGAGTCACTGGACTTATGGAGATACAGGAAGTCAGGACAGCTCAGTCCCTCATGGGATGGTAAGCAAGTTAGAAGTAATCCCCTCAAAAGACTGAATAAAGGGATCGATGTTCCAGCCTCTCTTGATAATGCAATGACTTTATGCCTGAGATCTTTGCAACCTTTGAAGTCTTTATTATTTTTTGATATAGTTAGTGAGCTACATCCCAAAAGAGTCATTGTTCTTAATAACTGGCATGATCAGGGCTGAATATAAAGGAATGATTGCCTCGTTAGCTCTTGAAGATATTCCTTTTGCAGTTAGCTGTATGAAATAAAAGGATTTTCTGACAGCCATTGTCACACGATGCCCAAAAGAAAAAGCGTTATCAACCCATGCCTGACTGACACTGCATCTCTTACTAGAAGTTGGAAAAGTGCAGCTTCTTTTGCTATTCCAGTGGTACAGAGGGATAAATAAGCCCTGGCTACAGCCCAGCCACCTCAGGTTCAGTAAGAGGTTTGGGCAGCTGACTGAGCAGCAGGGAAGATGGATTTGCTCATCAAGGGGGTGGGGTGAACCTACTCTTGAAGCATCCTACATCACCAAGAATAGTTCCACAATACAAACACAAGATATCGGATATCAAATCCGACCACTGCTCAGTAATATTCACTAAGAGGGTTAAACTTGATCTACCATCAAACTCTTCTGTCTTTAGAGATTATTCAAGGGCAAATCTATTACCATAACGTTAGATTCATGTCATCCTGTTCCATCTGTCTCAACATTCCCTTCCTCCTCCATCAAAAATGGTCATTTTATACTCTTTAACTGATCAAGTGGACCTGACATGGGCCTTGTCTTGTTGGCAGCCTGGAGCTGTTTATCCTTGTTTACACCCTGTTACATAGGTTGGTAAGTCTTTGTTGTGTCCATCAGGTGAAGTACTATGTACAAGCAGGAAAACTCAATCTGAGGTAATCTGGGGACTAGAGGGAATAACGGGTAGGAGAGGAGCCAGAACCCTGGATTCAAGTTCTTGAAAAAGGCACTAAGGTTGGATCTGATTAACCATCTGTTGAGCCAAATAGAGCAAGATGGCATGGATCTAGAATTGTACATCTGACTCAGGCAAGTTACTGGCTATTTCCAGAACTCTTCTGATAAAGTGGTAGATAAACCTTATATGCAAAGAGATCTGTGAAGAGCTGGGGTGCTGTTGTGTGGCTGCTCTTTGTATTGACTGAAATGTAAAATTAAAAAAAAAAAATAACAGATTTGGTATTATGATTAGTGCATCATGTTTTATTGTAGTTAGTTATTTAAAATGGCTAACTTAAGTTCTTCTTAACAGTAAATAAATATTAATTCAGACAAAGCTATACTTTAGGTTTGAACATTTACAGAACAGCAGATAACTTGTATTATTTTTATATTCTGTGAGTCGTGGCTTATGTGGTTAATCCATAAGTTCTTCATTTGTGTGTGTCAGCTGATGGGAGGATCACATAATGAGAAAGGTATGTGCAGGACTAAGATTTTGTTTTCCTTTGCTTCTGTGTGATCTCTGTACTTTGGTAGCTGTCTGGGTCTTGACATATGTGAGATTAAAACACAGTTGCCTCTTTGTCAAAAACAGAGTGAAAAAAATCAAAAAGGCCACTCATTGTGGTCATTTACCCATCAGTGGTACCACTGACACTCATCCCATTCTTCTCTGGATTGTTACAGTTTTACTCTCTGTATCTTATCTACCTCATCAGTTACATGTAAGATTTCAAGCATCCTAGTTTTGTTCAGTTCTGAACAGCTTCCCACAACTTTCAAAAATATCCATGGGCTTGCTAACACATTGCAAAATGAACAGGATGGCTCATATACACCAAGCAGTCTTGTAACACAATGCCAAAACATTTCAAAATTTAAAAGGTGGATTTGTACACCTTTACCCATATTCTTTACATCTACAGACAACAGGGGTACAAGTTTGGTAAAGATATCACCAGTAGGGAGGTGTGTACTAAGAGGAGCATTGTGAATGGGTGAGATTGCCCGTCTGTAGTTGATGAGGGATCTTTGGATATTTATTGTTCATAAATCATAAATCACAGGAAAATGAATTGGGGCTATGTTCTAGATGTAAAGCAAACTTGTAGCTTTGCAAGTAACAAATAAAAGAAGAAATATTATTGGGAATGAGTGAGTTACCATTAGTAAGGTGAGTGCTGGTGTATAATATAACTGGTGGCAGGCTGCTAATAATCCAGAGGGGCATTTAAGAATTTTCTGTCTTATTATAACTCTGCAACACCAGCAAAAGCGGTGAAGCTGCAGTAGGGAAAAAGAAAGAAAAACTGAGTTACTTTCTGAAAATGTGCTACTAATTTAAGTATGTGATAGGGCTGGCCCATCTTTCTCTGTCTTTTCGACTCTAGGCAGGCAGGACACAGGCAGCTCAACACCTAAAAGTATCCCAGGCTACCAGACTCTTCCCTTTTACAGATCTCTCATGTTACACATCTCTGTAGTGGCTTCTGCTGGCTGTCCCAAGTTGCCATTTATATTTTTGCATATTTTTGAGGGTATTCTAAAAAAGGTATTGATGGAATTGTCAGTTTCAGTTCATAATATTTCTGAACCTCTTATTTATATTTCAGGGTTAGCAATGCTTCATTTGAATACTTTCCTTTTTCTTCTCATCAATTTCTTCCTTTTCAAACCTTTTTTGTGTTTGTCTTTTGACAGTCACATTTTTCATATGTACAGTGGATATAAAAAGTTTACACATCCCTGTTAAAATGCCATGTTTTTGTGATATAAAAAATGAGACCACAATAAATCATTTCAAAACTTTTCCCACCTTTAATGTAACCTATAACCTGTACAATGCAATTGAAAAACAAACAAATCTATTAGGGGAAAAATATAAAAAATAAAAAAGTACAATAAGCTGGTTGCATAAGTGTGCACACTCTTAAACTAATACTTTATTAAAGCACCTTTTTATTTAATTACAGCATTCATTCTTCTTGGGTAGGAGTCTATCAGCATGGCACATCTTGACTTGACAATATTTGCCCACTCTTCCTTACAAAAGCTCTCCAAATATGTCAGATTGTGAGGGCATCTCTTGTGCACAGCCCTCTTCAGGTCACCCCACAGAGTTTCTATTGGATTTAGGTCTGGGTTCTGGCTGGGCCATTCCAAAACTTTAATTTTCTTTTGGTGAAGCCATTCTTTTGTTGATTTGGATGTATGCTTGGGGGTCATTGTCATGTTGAAAGGTGAAATTCCTCTTCATCTTTCTAGCAGATGCCTGAAGGTTTTGGGCCAGAAATGACTGGTATTTGGAACTATTCATAATTCCCTCCACATTGACTAAAGCCCCAGTTCCAGGTGAAGAAAAGCAACCCCAAAGCATGATACTGCCACCACCATGCTTCACCATGTGGAATGGTGTTCTTTTGGTGATGTGAAGTGTTGTTTTTGCGCCAAACATACCTTTTGGAATTGTGGCCAAAAAGTTCAACCTTGGTCTCATCAGATCATAAAACATATTCCCACATGCTTTTGGGAGACTTGATGTATTGTTTTGCACATTTTAGTTGGGTCTGGATGTTTTTCTGTGTAAGAAAAGGCTTCTCTCTTGCAACCCTACCCAATAGCTCAGACATATGGAGAATATGGGAGATTGTTGTCACATGTAGTACACAACCAGTACTTGCCAGAAATTCCTGCAGCTACTTAGTGTTGCTGTAGGTCTCTTGGCAGCCTCCCTGACCAGTTTTCATCTTGTCTTTTCATCAATTTTGGAGTGATGTCCAGTTCTTTGCAACATCACTGTTCTCCCATATTTTCTGCACTTTTTGATGACGGTCTTCACTGTGTTCCATGGTATATCCAATGCTGTGGAAATTTTTTTGTACACTTCTCCTGACTGATACCTTTCAACAATGAGATCCCTTTGATGCTTTGTAAGCTCTCTGTGAACCATGGCTTTTGCTGTAGCAGGCAACTGAGTAAATGTCAGGAAAATCCTACTAGGACAGCTGAACTTTATTTGGGGTTAATCATAGTCTCTTTAATTGATGGCAGATGTGTACCCAAGAAGACTGAATGTTGTAATTAAATCAAAAGGTGCTTCAACAAAGTATTAGTGTAAGGGTGTGCACACTTATGCAACCAGCATATTGTATGTTTTTTTTTATTTTTTTTATATTTTTCCCCTAACAGATTTGTTTGTTTTTCAGTTGAATTGTACAGGTTATAGGTCACATCAAAGGTGGGAAATGTTTTGAAATGATTTATTGTGGTGTCATTTTGTTTATATTACAAAAACCTGGCATTTTAACAGGGGTGTGTAAACTTTTTATATCTACTGTATGTACTTGTGTATGCATGGAAATCCCAGCAAAAAAAAAGAAAACACAACAGAGTCACCAGGCATTCTACTATTTTATAATCCAAATTTCTAACCAAAACAACCCTAAAGCTTTTGGGCCTCTGTGAATAAGCTGCTGTATCCCAGCAGAGCCAAACAACTAACCTTTATCTCTAATTTTTTCCCAGAAACTATCACCACTAGTTTTTATGCTCACTACATTTAAACTGTTACCAAACTCATTTAACCAACAGAAACACCAACCATCCTATCTTCAAATTAACATCCACAATACTTCTTTCACTCTGAAACCAATCCCTACATCCATAGTGAAAACATTTCTGCTCAAATTAAAACCCACCACCCTAGCCATAGATAACCTCCCTGCATGCATCCCTTATTCTTACACAAATAATTTAGATCTCAGTGTAGCTGCCAATCTGTCTAATCTCTAAACAGTTACCCAAGAGTCCTTTTCTTCCATTGAAGCTTGAGTAGACAGCTTTCAACATCTCCTAAATCCTTAAAAAAACTCCTTCTCTTTACCCCTAAATCTCACTCAGACACTAATCTGGACTTCAAGATCAATTTCTCATACAACATACAAATTTGAAGGGTTACCCATACCAATCTGCTGGGTGTTAACTGTAGATGAAAACCTAACTCTTGATCTGCATATGCAAGAATACAAGAAAAGGCACATCAAAAACTTTATTATACTAAATAAAACAGTACCTCACTGAATCTAGTAGAAAAACTACATCATCCACCTGTCTACTACCAACACTACACTATCCTACCCTGTACTTGTAAATGTCCAAACCAGATGAATCTTAAAGCTACAATAATGCTACAGTAAAATTCTAGGTTTGTCTGCAACCTCCATTATGAAGACCCACCATGGCACTGTCCTCAAAACACAACTGGTTAGAAATGCATCATCAACTCAGCTACTCACAACATTTTTACATAAACCTAACAGGTGACCCAGCCTAAAAAAGGTATCATCCAAACCTAACTAACTCCCTCTTGAAGCCTATTCTCATCAAACAAAGACTTACTATCCACTTACAAAGCCAGTAGCTCTGTAGGGGAAGCATTCCTTTCACATTGTCATACTATGTAATTCACTGTCTGTATCACTAAGACTCAATAACAACTTGCCCACTTTCAAAGATCAACTAAAAGGCCATCTCAAGGACTGCTGGCTATGCTCTTGCTCCTCACCAGGGTATCCCTAACAGAAGAAACCCTCTTACTTACCACCACTTTCCCACATCTCTCTTGGCCTCCCAAATATTTAGGCCTTAGTAGTAAACCATGAAGCCTCGATTGCAAATGAAATGTATATAGTCTGTCTCCTGTAACTGATGCTGTACTCTCTGCTCTGAGACGTGGTTAACTACTGTGACTATAGTGTACAGGGACCTGGGTTCAAGACCTGCAAAAGCTGTTTATTTATGGTGGGAGGTTGGCATAGTAGTTAAGGTGTTCACCTTGCAGACACAAGATGCAGGGTTTGATTCTCACATGGGGTAATTACATAGGCTTAAAATAGCCCACAAGGGCAGTTAGCCTAGTAAAAACCTATGAGCCTAAACCTATGGAAACTGTGCTTTAACCTATATGACTGGATGGGAAATAGGAAATTCACCCCGGGGATCACTTCTGTGGCTCTGCTCAACAGTGGCACAGGAAAATAATTTTCTTGGGTAGCAAAAGCCAGGGTACCTTTTTGGCTGGGCTTGTATAGGCCCTAGGACCGATAGCCTAGTACCTACCTATGAACCTATGAACATCTTGACTATTGTTGTTATGCATGTAGCTTACTACTGTACATTCTAAAGGGTACATTACACTAATGTAACCTGAATGTCTTGTCTTACTCTCACTTTAGTAGAGGTGTCTGCATGTTTACCTCATCTGTTCACTGTAAATTATTGTATATAAGTAATTCCACTTCAGCATGATATTGAGATCACACCACTGTGGCTGTATACATTTATTCAGTATGCTTTTATGTAATGTGCACAGTTCAGTATGCTTCTGCCTGTCATTTTCTAATACTGCACTGTCAAAGATGATACTAATGTTTAATTTACCTGTGTTGATTTACATTTTATCTGCTATTGTATTGTACCAGTGGAACGTTTCTCCCTAGTCCTTTGCTGAAAATGGGTTCTACACCCAGATGGACTTCCTAGGTCAACAAATAAAAATAAATAAAAAAACATACTTTCCATTTCTGGATCCTTTGTGGCTTTCCAAGATTGTCAGAACTGTAAGTTAATAGAGGTATGTAATTACGATCTGAGTGTTCTGTCAGCTGTTTAGATAGCAGTCTGCTGCAGATGTAGAGAACTGTGCATGCTTTCATGGCATCTCATAAATGGAGCCGATATGTTTCTTAGCTGGTGTGTTGGCACCACATTATTTGCCAGAAAGTAGCCCATTGAAATTATCTTGTAGCCTCTGTACATTATATGCAGTAGACTCCTTGTTTTGTTCCATATTGTTTGTTTGTTTGTCTTTTCGGTTTTTCCCAGTTAGGACTCACCCCAGCGGAACTCCGGTCCGCTAATGATTGGCAGTAGATTTTTTTATAGTGCCGAGTTGCCAGACTGACGCCCAAACTTCAGCGGAGGCACGCCCATTCACGCATGTCTTTCGGAGGCCACTCGACCGCGGGGAGGACATGCAGACTCCACACAGAAGGCACTCCAGCTGAGAATCGAACAGGAGAACCTCTTGCTGTGAGGCAACAATGCTACCGCTGTACCACCATGGCTTACTGTATTGCCTTGACCCTTTCATTGTCCCAGCTCTGGCTTCAGTGTTAGTTGTAATCATATTTAATTTCTGCCTGTATTACTATGCAGCTAGTTGCAGCTTTCTTTGTATGAGATATTCCAGGGTTCTTTAACCTACAAGACAGAAGAAGAGACCATAGGTTTTCCTGCATGTGTTTTTTTTTTTCAGGAATATTTCCTTGTCTTGGTAGTTTTAAAGATATGATGTTTAATTATGCTTGACTTACACTGCGCTTCTTGTATTTTTCCTGAGTTGAGCAGGACATGTGTAATGTTTCTCTTTCACTAGCTTCAGGTTTCAGTGTCATTTTTAGGCTAATGCCTTTTGGAGATTGACAGATTCAGTGTCAGCCTCCTATCTTGCTTTGGCCTTGGTCCAGGGTTAGGTTCAGGACTTCAAAAGAGCAAAGACATTTTTGCAGCAGATGTCAAGATCGTTAGGTTTGACCTCAGTTTCAGTTTGAATGGCTCCTTCCCTGAGCTCTGTGTGAAGACTATCATAGCTAATGTGTTTTGATGTATCTTCTGGATCGTTTCAGAGCTAATCATCTTGGCTCCAAGGAGGCCTGTTTCTCTGGACAGCAGATTGATGTCACTCCTACCCCTTTCTGTATAGAGCCTATTGAAATGGGAGGGTCAGTGGTGCTGAGGCAGAGTTTAGAGTTGAGCTGAAAAGCACAAACGCAGGTTCTTTCATCAATACCACTATTCCCTTGGCATTGACACAAATTCCTTGTCTCAGGATCAGCATAATGTCCTTGTCTTTGGCACCAGGTTGGTCTTATATCACTCTAAGCTGAACTTCTCATGTACTTCTCATAATGTGGACTATTTGATATGTTTACTTAACAATTCTATTGCTGTCTTTTGATCGTATGGATCTATTCCAAGGAAGAACTCTGATTTCTAATTTTGGCACCAATTTTAATGTATCTTCAAGGTCCAGCAGCTAAAGACCGTAAGGATTTCAGATTTGTTTGATTCATTTATCCATGTAGTATCATGAATGACATTCCTTCCATTTCTCTTTTTAAATAAAACTTACATTGCTTTTTTTATTACACTCTTTGCCAAACTGAGTTCTGTATTCCATAGCAAAAAGAAGACTTATCATTGCATTCATCTTCTGGGAAGATTATCTTACATGTAACAATTTCCTCTAGCTGGCAGGTGTCCCCACTAAGAATTTGTCCATGACCTGGCATGTATTCAGTTTCTCAAGCACTTTTCATCCCTTGTGCTGTGCTGATTGAAAGACATGTGTGAATGGGCGTGCTGACATCTACATCCTGGTTTAGATTTAACTGTTATCTCCATTCTGACATTTTCTTCAGTTGGTAAAACATTTGTTCTCCCTGCATAGAGGTAGTATCCATCTGCAGATTACAGCTCAGAAATGATATTACAAGATGATAGCATGCATTGAACATACTGCTTATAAACATGTTTAGTACTCAAAGCCTTGATTAGCTCTTCATACCCAATGACTTTGAGTGACTCTTGGACTTTAAAGGGGAACGCCCCACAAATCTCAAGTTTTTTTCCCAAAAAGTGATTTTCATTTCATGTAATCCAACACTAAACATTCCAAATACAGACAAAAGTATAATTTAATAATTATTAATTTTTTTTTATATTTAAACTTATTCCTGTTTGCCTTTCTTTCCTGCATTTGTCTCGTCATCCGTTACATTATGAAAGGCAGAGTAATTAGATTATTTCAGTTATTCCAGCTACAGAGACATTAAGAAAACAATGGCATTTAAATGTGCCTAATCAGTCACAGATTGCCAGTATCACACTTCATATATAGTGAGTGCAACCTGAAATCTGAACAAAAGCAGGACTTTCAAGCTTAGTTTTCATTTACAAATGAGCAAGACAACACATCTTATAGTTAAAAAACACAATGAAGTCTTGCTGGGATAAGTGGTCCTATAAAGAAATTAAGTATGAGTACACACAATCCAAAACACAGTGGAACCACCACATGATCTAGTCTTGGTTAGATCTATCAATTATTCAACAACTTCCGTAGCATATAAAACTTTATTAAAAGGTAGGTGCTTTCACAAAAATGCTTCTTCAGACCGTGAATCAAAGACAAAACTAAAGCATTTAAATAGCACAATCTAAGGCAATCATTCAATTACCATTAATTAACTTATAATCTCTGATACTGATCTTAAAGGCATCTTATACATTAAAAACAAAGCAAAATAAAACTGAATAAAACTACTAACGTACCCCCTTCATTTTCAGGAAGGGGTAAAGGCAAACACGATCATTTAAACCTTTCCCACAATCTGCCCTTAATCTTATGATCCACTTGGCCTCCGCTGACTCAATATAGGTTTTAATGTCTCCCAGCCTTTGTGTAGGTACCACAGTGTCTATGACCATGAAACTAAAAATATGTCAATCACCATTGTCTTTAACATGTTTCACTAGGGCATTATTGGGAGAGTTCATTCTAATGTTATATAAATGCTCTCTTATACGGTGTTTGAGTGGTCTATTGGTCTTACCTAAATAAAATGCCTGACACACTTCACATGTGGCTAAATAAACAACATTAGCAGTATTGCAGTTCGCCATGATGGTAAACTTAAAAATGCATTTATTATCATGGTGCTTAAACTGGGTGGTCTTATTAATATACATACAATAATTACATTTATTACATGACACTGTGCCTATGGCCTCACCTTGTTCTATACTCTTAGAGTAACATAACATTCTTTTTATACTTTTCTTATTTTTGAAATAAAATTAAGGTGTATTACCAATTATATGTCTAATCTTGGGTTCTGTGGTTAAAATATGCTAATGTTTTCCAATGATTCTAGTTATCTTTTTACATTCATGAGTATGGTGTAAAGTCAAAGACAATGGGCGTCTAAAAGTATCTCCCTTAGTACTCTGTGCAACATTAGCGGCATCGGAGTATTATGGCTTGGCAGTCCCGCTTCTCATTTCCACTACTTCATGGAGGGGGGATCCAGATCTCTATCCGCATAGCCCCATTCCTTAAATCTCATTCGGAAATTACCTAACTCTACTCAAAAATCAGTATCAGATACATGTCATCTAGATAATCGCATGCCATGTCCCATTACTGCATTACGAAAAATGTGCAGACGATGCATACCTTTCTGTGAAGATAGATGTTCCAGGCACATGGTTTCCTATAGACCCCTGTCCTGCTAGATCCATTCTCTGTTCTCCAAATATTAACGTCAAGACAATTAATCTTAACTGATGAATGGGTGATCGTAAACTTTAAAAAAGACTCAGTGTTATTAACATATTCAAAGAATCTAAGTAAATCAACTTGATGATCCCTTCCATATGTGAAAGAGGTCATCCACAAATATGAACTCTGAATTAGAAATAATAAACTTGTTCTCCCAGTAAGCTATCACATTATTTGCATAGCTATTGGCACTGGAAGTGCCTATAGCCATGTCATCATTCTGAAAATAACATGAATCAAAAAGAAAAACATTGTTTTCCAGGACAAGTTCCATAAATAGACAGAGCAAATCTATAAACTTCCTATCATAGTCACGAAAGGTTGCTTGGTTGACTTTTTCGAGACAGTCACCAAGGCCATTGATGAGGGAAAGGCAGTCCATACAGCCTACCTTGACCTGGCAAAGGCCTTCGACACAATACCCCACTCAGGTATCATCAAAAAACTCATCAGCTTGAATGTAAACCCATACATCACAAGATGGGTTGCAAACTGGCTAAGTGACAGAACCCACAGGGTCAGAGTTGCTGAAGCCATGTCAGACTCAAAGCCTGTCACAAGTGGTGTCCCACAGGGCTCAGTCCTGGGTCCACTCTTGTTCGGCATCTACTTTTCTGAAGTACAAGCAAACACAGGAGGGTTATGGCTGACAAAGTTTGCAGATGGCTGCAAACTGGCGCCATAGTCGAAAACACATCTGACACAGATATCCTCCAGAAGGGCCTCACAGAAGCGGATAACTGGTGCCAGAGCCATGGCCTGAAGTTAACGCCAAAAATGCATAGTCATACCCTTCGGGAAAAACAAGGTTACCCTAGCTACCATATAGGTGGCAATCCACTGAGCACAGAAAAAGTCATCAGGGATCTGGGGACCCAGGTTGACAGTAGCCTTCGTTTGACACTCATGTTGCTAAAGTAGTTAGGAAAACCTTCTATATCGCCCATCTGATCACGAAGGATTCACATCTAGATCAAGGGAGGTCATCGTCCCCTGTACTCATCACTCATTAGACCTATGATTGAGTACAATGCCCGTTCGAATGTATCTGACCAGACACCTGCTGCAGCTTGAAAGGCCCCAAAAGTTCCTCACCAAAAGGATAAAGGGTCTCAAAAATATGTCTTATGCTGCCCGACTGAAAGAACTCCAGCTCTATTCAGTCTCATACCGCTTGCTCAGAGGTGACCTGTGCCTGACATATAAGGCCATGTCAAACCCAGATTTGATGAATATGCTTCACCTCAAAAATCTAGATCCCTCAGAACCACAAGGGCGGAGACTTAAACCTTGACATGGTTATAAATAGAACGTGCTGGAGGGACAGATTCATCACCCAGAGACTCCCTATGCTGTGGAACAAAATCCCGGTACATGTGAGGCAGAGCACCTCTCTGGCCTTGTTCAAGAGGAATCTTGACCAATGGATGGGAGATTGCAGATATACCCCAGGGATTACTTCAGTGTCACTGCTTGACAGAGGCACAGCAAAATGATAGGCATAGTTTTTATTCAAACTAAAGGGGTGGCGAAAGCCACATAACTATGGGCTAGGCTTATAAATGCCCTTGGGCAGATAGCCTAGTATGAACCTATGAACCTATAAATAATCTCTTATACATTATATACCATAATAATTGGGTATGACCATAAATAGACTGAACATCCATAGTGACAAATAAAATGGAATCAATAAGCCAACGTTGTTGTGTGAATTGAAATAAATCCTTTAAGAAATGCTGCTAATGTTGTTTATTTAGCTACATGTGAAGTGTGTCAGGTATTTTATTTTGTTAAGACCAGTAGACCCCTCAAACACTATATAAGAGAGCATTTATATAATATTCAAATTAATTCTTCATGTAATGCCCTAGAGAAACATGTTAAGGATAAGGGTGATCAACATATTTTTGGATTCATGTTCATAGACATTGTGGTACCTACAAAAGGCTGGGAGACATTAAAACTTATAATGAGTTAGGGGAGGCCAAGTGGATCATAAGATTAAGGGCAGATTGTGGGAAAGGTTTAAATGATCATGTTTCTCTTTACCCCTTCCTGAAGATGAAAGGTGTACGTTAGTAGTTTTATTCAGTTTTATTTTGTTTTGCTTTTAATGTATGAGATGCCTTTAAGATCAGTATCAGAGATTCTAAGTAAATTAATGGTAATTGAATGATTGCCTTAGATTGTGCTATTTAAATGCTTTAGTTTTGTCTTTGATTCATGGTCTGAAGAAGCATTTTTGTGAAAGCGCTTACCTTTTAATAAAGTTTTATATGCTATGGAAGTTCATAGGTAGGTACTAGGCTATTGGCCCAAGGACCTAAGTAAGCCTAGCCAACAAGGCTCCCTGGCTTGCGCCACCCAAGAAAGTTAATTTCCTGTGCCCCTGTCGAGCAGAGCCACAGAAGTGATCCCTGGGGTGTATTTCCTATTTCCCATCCACTCATCAAGATTTTTCTTGAAGAGTGCGAATGAGGAACTTTTCTTGACATAGATGGGTAGCTTGTTCCAGAGTATAGGAAGTCTCTGGGGCAGGAATCTATCCCTCCAGCATGTCCTGTTTATTGTGGTGACAAGGTTTAGGTCACCAGAGCATGTAGCTCGGAGGGATTGGGATTTTTTAGGTGTAGCATGTCCAACAGCTCTGGGTTTAATATAGCTTTATATGTTAGGCAGAGATCTCCTCGGATTAGGCGATATGCTACAGAGTAAAGCTGGAGTTTTTTGAGACAGTCAGAGTGGGCGTCTGTCTGAGTCCAGTAATCCTCTTTGTGAGTTGCTTCTGTGGCCTTTCCAGCTGCTGCAGATGTCTTGTGATGTACATTTCAAAAGGGGCATTGTACTCTATAATGGGTCTAATGAGTGTTGAGTATAGGGGAACAATGACCTCTTTTTTCCTGGATGAGAACTCTTTTGTGATGAGGTGTGCCACATAGAAGGATTTCCTGACTACTGTGGCGATGTGATTATCAAAGAAGAGACTACTGTCCACCTTGGTCCAAAGATCTCTTATCACACATTCAGCATTAAGTAGACGGACTGTTCATGTGGTAGTTCATGGGTACAGAGTTTTTACCAAAGGGGATGAAAATGCACTTTTTGGCATTGAGCTTGAGTCCATGCCTCTGACACCAGGCATCTGTCTCAGTGAGGCCCTTCTGTAGGATGTCCACATCATTTGGGGACACTACTATGACTCCTAGTTTGCAGTCATATGCAAACTTCTTTAGCCAGAGTTCTTCTGTGTTAGCCTGTACTTCAGAGAAGTAGATACCAAACAGGACTATACCCTGTTGTACTCCAGTTGTCACTGGTTTGAAGTCAGTTTTATAGTCTGCAAATTTTACAGTGTGGGTTCTGTCAATGAGCCAGTTGGCAGCCCATCTTGTGACGTAGGGATTTATACCTAGTTTAGTGAGTTTAGCTATAATTCCAGAATGGGGGATGGTGTTGAAAGCCTTGGTGAGGTCAAGATAGGCTGTGTGAGCCACCTTACCCTCGTCTGCAGCTTTGGTGACTGCCTCAAAGAAGTTGATCAGGTTCAAAGGCATGATCTGCCTTTCTCAAACTCAAACTGGGTGGGGTCCAGAGTTTGGAGGTTACCAATGTCTTTGTTTATGAGTTCCATGATGATACATTCCATGGCCTTGCAGACCAGGCTCGTCAGGCTAATAGGGTGATAGTTCCCAGGATGAGTGGTGGCTCCTCCTTTGTTTAGTGGGATAACTGTTGCTGTGCGTCATTCAGTGGGCACAAAGCCTGACGTGAAACTATGATTGAACATGGTGCTTAGGTGGGGAGCCAGTTCATTCTGAAGTTCGTGTAAAATGCAGCCTGGGATGTTGTCTGGTCCCATGGATGCTGTGTTTTTGGTTTTAGAGAGAGCAGCTTTTATCTACATAGATGTTATTACAGGGACTCTGCATTCTTCCTGTATAGATATAGGCCCTTTAGGTGGTGAGAGGGGGGTAAAGTTAGCAGTGAACCTATCTGCCAGGATGTTGGCAATATCAGTTGGTTCTGTAATTTTCGTGCCATTGTGCTGTAACTCAGAGCAGATCTGGGTGTTACCATAGAGATTCTTGACATAGCTATAGAATGCTTTGTGGATGCTCTTAGAATCAGTGGCAATTTTGTTTTCATGGCTAGCTTTGGAGGATCTTATAAGGGATCTCAGCTTCTTACTGCAGCTGACCAGGGAGCTCCTCCACTCATGGGATTTTACTCTCTTTTGCAACAGTTTCTTCCTTCTGTTGTAGAGTTTGTTTATGGCAGGGGACCACCAGATTGGCTTACTTTTTTTGGAGGATAGCGTCTTGGTTCTGTTTGGGGTAGAACTATCCATGCATTTGTGTAAGTGCTTATAGAGTGCATTTGTGTAGGATTCAGCAGTCGTAACTGTATTGTCCATCTGCATGGGTGTCATGAAGTTCGCCACTTCTGTCTTAAGAGGTATGAAGTTGGCTTTGGAGAAAATTTTTATTGTGGTTTCCTTAATGGTGGGTGGGGGAGGGATGCGGATATCTAGGGTGATTAGCTTATGGTCGGATCTGACCAACGAGGAGTTGATTTCAGGTGTGGAACACTGGTCACTCATGTTGGTAATAAACTAGGTCTAGGATATTGTTGCCCCTGGTGGGGGTGTGGATAAGTTGAACCAGGGCATTGGAATTTATGAATTCCAGAAAGCGTTGAGCGAAGGATTGGTCCATGAGTAGTTTTCCCAGTTAATGGTGGGGGTAGTTGAAATCTCCCATTATTAGGATGTTTGGTTGAACCCTAACTTGTTGAATAATTTATACATCTAACCAAGCCTGGATTGTGCAGTGGGTCTACTGTGTTTTGGATTGTGTGTACACATCTTATAGTTATTTTTATCTTATTACAAATTAGTTGCCTTTCAGTTTAATCAAACTGTGAGCATCAAAAATAATAAATTGAGAAAGCGTTGTGTTAACTCCATGTGTGACGAGTTTAAACAAGTACATACTGAATGGGGCATTATATTACTTGATCTGCCTGATGAGAAACAAGTTTAGTGGAATGATTGCATCCCTGGATCTGGATGCCATACCTTTAGATATAAGTTGTATACTAAAGATGGATTACCTTGCAATAGTGGACACATGATGATCAAAGATCAGTTAATTGTCAACAAAGGTTCCCAGACCCCTGGCAACTGAATCAACTTTCAGGGGTGTGTTGTTAATGTGATAGTTACAATTGAAGTTACGCTTCCCAAAGGATACAACTATAGATTGCTTGGCATTTAGTTTTAAAACATTGGTCTGACACCTATCTGTCATCTATTTGTTTGGGAAAGGCCATCTTAGAGGATTTTGGTGTCCTCAGTGGAGTTTATGATGGCACCAACTTTACAGTTATCTGCAAACGTGGTCAGCCATAAACCCTTAACATTTACTTTAACGTCTGACTTCTAAAGTGGCTACACACTGATCAACAGCTTAATTTCAGCTCTTCCAGTGTGAACAAAAGAAAGTGAGAGATAAATGCCAGAAACTCAGCAAGTTCTCCTAAATTTGGTTATTGGCTAGTAAGTACACTGCCTGGATGCCAGCAAGGAAGAAGAAACTTAGGAAGCCTGAAAGAAAATCATATAGAAAAGGGGAAGAGAAAACACTGACTGGTAAGAATCCTGCACTTGTTCAACAAAGTCAGTTGAAGCTCCATCACTGGTGCAAGACATGGCTTCCAGTAATCTATAAGAAATAATAAGTCAAATGTGCTCAGAGCTGATTACAGTAAATAGAACATTGAAGGAGCATATCAACTCAAATAGTAAAAGGCTGGAAAAAAATGAAATAAGCTTTAAACAACTATTCAGATGATCTGATAAAACTGCAAAAGTCAGAGGCCAAAGTTAAGAAAAGACTGGCTGAGTATGAGACTCTTCGAAGAGCTGTTCTGAAAAATGGTAGAGTTGCAGGACAAAGCATGCAGGGAAAACTTGAGATTTTCTGCTGTATTAATTTTACGAAAGCACAAATAAGCACCTGGACTGGTATTCCACAGCAGGATTTGTTAATTGAATGGGCACATCATGTATATTCTCCAGACCTGGCCTTGAGAAAGCAGCCAAGACATCTATTAGAAAAGATACTATCATACCAGCAGAAAGAATTGACCCTGGCAAAACTGTGGTAAAAGGGCAAAGTATTAAACATTGGAGTCAGTGGAATGCTTATAGAAAAAATGTATTCACTATACTCCAGACAGAAGAGAAGCAACTCTGGAGTTGGGAGATAGAGAGGAAAAGGAAGAAGACAAGCAACACAGAAATATATGAATAAATATAAGACTGCAAATCATCAGTTACATTTTTGAAATACAGTTGAATAAGAATAAATGGAAAAATTGGACTTTTGTTGATTTCGTTAAACTTGCGGGGAACTGAAAGGCATTTTCCTCACTTCATGTCATTAATGTTTGAAAGGACAGTGAGATGAGGGAAGAGGAAGTAAAAGGGTAGCTCTAAGTAAAACAATTTCTGTTGTTAACAGTATTTCTATGAAACTTTTCACTATGTAAATTGCATGTTCTATAGTTCGGAATTTTTGTTGTTCTTGCATGTGGTAAAGATACTAAAGTAAACGGATGCCATTTTTGTCTTATTTCTTTTTTAGAATTAAGAAATGTGGGCATTACAGCATAGAAAGAGAAAAAAATGCTAGACAAAAACATGTTTAAGTTAATAGTCTAATCCTCGATTGTTGAGATGGGAGATGGGGTGCAAAAGTACAAATATTATAGTATATGTTGAACTGATATGTTTTTTTTTTTTTTTTTTTTTTACTTTTGCAGAGGTAAATGTCTGGAGTAAGACCCTTGACTTAATTTAATAGGAAGTTTTACATGGAAATGGGAACACTGACTATAATGAAACATTTTCCACTAAATGTTTCAACCTGCTGCAGCTAAGAACTACACTTTTTTCTCTTATATTTCCATGGAGACAAGCTGATAATAGGGCAATAAAAAGCCAGAACACTGATTTCTTCAAGGCTAAAAGTTAATGTTTTCTGAAAATATGCAAGTTGTTTCTCACATCTAGAAGGTGAATAAAAATAAAAAAAGAACAGACACCAATTAGTGTAAGTAGAAGCATAGGCAATAACCTACATCTTAGTATGGATAACCCCAATTTTAGGTTAATTAAGGCCTGTATTTCCCATTGTCTATTTGGGGCAATTTGCTAATATGAGTATAAGTTAAGTTAGATATTACGTTGAAAGGTTGTGGGGGTATCTTTTTGTTTTGAGGGTTTTCATTAAAATAAAAAGTATTGTAAAATGTGACAAGGTTCCAGTGTTGCTAAAAAAAAGATGTATAAAGGATTAACCTGGCAAACATTAGTAGGTGCATGCATCACAAAAGCTGGAAATAGACATTTTAAAAAGCTGCCATATTTAATAGGTGGGAATAATAACTTCTTAGCATAATGATGACACTTTCCATATTATCTTGGAATGTAAAGTGTCTCACAGGTATAGACAAAAAGAAAAGAATGTTCATTATTTTAAGAAATGCAGTGTGCAGATAGCACTGCTACAGGAGACACATTTGTAAATAACTGAATATTTGAATTTTATAAAGAAAGGGCTTCATGTTGGATATTAAGTGGAATGTCAGGGACAAAGGAAAATATGAGTACTTGTTCATTGCTAGGGAAGCTCCAATAGTGATAGAAGAGGAAAAAGATAATGTCAGATTTGTGGTAGTAAGGGGCTACTGGGAAGGGATGAGGATTACACTGCCATGTAGTTATAGTCTGCCTAAACTGCTATTATGGAGCTTAACAAATTTAGGCAAAATAATCAGCTTTCAGCAGGGAATATTACTTGTATGTAAGCAATTTAGGAGAAATAATCAGCTTTCAGCAGGGAATGTTTATTACTTGTATGTGGGGATTGGAATTTGATTTGCAACAATGAGGTTGTATCTGTGGGGTTTAGAAGGGAAAATATATAAAAAATAGGATAGATTTCAGAAATGTATGGAAATGTTTCTTATGGAATACACAAATTCACAAGTAGGAACTCTGAGATAATTTATGTATCATTCACCAAGCTAAAAAGCACAAATGGAAGCATTTATGGAAGACTTAAACATGCCAAAGTTAGAGGTAGATAAAGCTCAACGATTAACAGTTAAGATAGGAGGTGATGGGATAAAAATGATGCATAACAAATTGGAAAGTCTCCAAGAATAGATGGTATTCTGATTGAAGTTTGGAAGCTAGGAGGGAATAAAGCAGTAGCAATCTGGAAGTTTTGTTTAACAGTATTTTAAAAGGATGGAAGCAGTAACATCCTGGAAAAAACTGTGGTGGCTGTAATACCTAAAGATGGTAAAGACTCTTCAAATCCAGGCCCACTTCAATTTTAAACCATGATTATTAAGTATTTATATCTATAATACTTAAAGAATGACAAAGGTGTTGCCAAAATTGATAGATATGGATCAACATGGCTTTGTGGAGCAGAGGCAAACATTTGACAAAATTAATGGAACAGTGATGATCCAGAGGGAAATAGAATGTAAGAAAATACCATTGTTGTAAGAAAATACCATTGTTGTTGGTGGGTCATTATACAGAGAAAACATTCAACAGAGTAAGCTGAGATGTTATGAGTAGGGCAATGGAAGCATTTGCATTTCCTTATAGAATAATAAGGTTAATTAAGAGAATATATGAGGGATTGGAGGCAAATATTAAAGTGAGATCTCTGATAAGTTGTGACTGAACAAAGGAACCAGGTAAGGGTGTCCTCTTTCCTCTTCATGATATTTAATAATATCTATAGCATTATATTTAGAACCATTGGCAAAGAAAATAAGGTACACCAACATTCAAAGATATAATTGGTATGGTAATCAATAAAAGTTGGTTTTATTTGCAGGCTTTATTATTTTGTACCTGATAAAACCAAAAAAGGGCACTTCTCAGTTGTAGAACATTCTGAGGCAGTTTCATCTTTTTTTGGAATTTAAAATTAATGATCACAAAACTAAGGCTATAACTGTAAACTATGTACCAACACATGAATTGGTTCAGCAATACCCATATTTATGGAGATCAATAAAAAGTATTTAGGAGTATGGGTTAAAAAAAGATTATTTTATAGAAGCTAAGGATATGTGAGAAATGACCAAACAAAAGATACTACAGAATCTGAGAAACTGGAAGCTCTTGCGTATGGATATGGAAGGCAAGATGAAAGCAGTAAAATGTTTTTAGTCCTTTTACTTTTATAAGCAGGTCAGACATATTGTTATCAACCAAAGCAGAAGTACTAGACAGTAATTAATAAATAATTGAATGAGTTTATCTGGAAGGGGAAGAAGGCAAGGATCAAGTGGGATAATTTGATCCCGCTAATAGAACATTGTGATTTCGAATTACCAGATTTGAAAGGATGTTTTAAAGCTACACAGTTAAGATATATAGCACAAGCAGAAAGCTGTAATTCAAAGTGGAACAGGATGATGATGGGGGCGTTTGATTCTAGAAATAAGGAGAGAAAGGGATTTTGGATGCAGGTCCTTAAGGAGAATAATAGCAGCCATACAGAATATTATAGTCATAAAGTAGCAGAATGTATTCTAAGAACTAAGTCAATTCAACAATGGAGAAAATAGATTCTGCTGATAGGGATGACTGCAATTAGGGGTACAGAGAATAAGTAAGAGAGGGCTGGAATTTACTGAAGAAATATGGCAAAGGAACTAAAGTATTGAGAGCAAATCACTAAAGAGGGAAAGGTAATAAAATGGGAAGAGACCAAGAAGACATTTGGACTGCAGGCTAGAGACTGTCTTCCCTATAACAGTCTAACTTTAGAGTATAGGTACAGTGAAAGGGATATAGGAATCTTATGTGAAAGGTCTGCTTTGGTAGAGTGTTTAGTTGAATCTAGAGCAGCAGTTGCTATTAAAAAGGGGGTAATTGGTAAGACATATAAAATATTGTATAATAACTATAGGAAGCAGTCAGAGGAGGTTAGAAGAGATTGGGAAGAACGATTTGATTAGCAGTTCACAAGGAAACAATGGGAGGACATATGTATGCCTCCCAAATATGCAACAAAGTCTAGAAGATTTAGGATTTTTGGTTAGAAATGTTTATATAAGTATTCTTATACCCCAAATAATTTTTCTACAGGAAAATATGAAATTTTGGAGGTGTGATGGGGAAGAAAGAGGTAACTGGAAATGTATGTTTTGGGATTGTAATGAGTTGGCAGATTTTAAAAATTCCATCCAGAGTACTCTCTCAGAAATATTGGGTCAGCAAATGGGAGTGACTAAGGAAATTATTTTTTGAGCTGGGGTACAAGATCTCAGTTGCCTAGACATAGTAAGGCCATGCTAAGTTTAATTCTGGTGGCTGCCAAGCAAACAATTACTAGAAAATGGAAATCAAACTATTAATCAACTATATTTGAAGTAGTGAATATTGAAACAGAGATAAAAGAACTGGCAGTGTGATCTTTAGAAAAGGGTAGTGACAAACTACATAGAAAATGGAAGTTGTAGGAAAAACACATGCCAAATAATATTTTGGAGAAGGATTGAGGTTTAAAAGTGAAGGGAGAAATTGAGAAATATATGTAATGTTGCATCAATTATAATTGTATAAAAGCTTGTATGTGCTGTATAATGTTTGTAAATATGAATACTTTAACATGGTTTGTTTTCTTTTATAAAATGTATGTTTGCCTATGTCTTAAGTGATAATTCAGTAAAGGTGTTAAAAAAAATATTTACTTTGATGTCTGGGAAGTAAATACCAAGCAGGAGTGGTCCGAGGACTGAACCCTGGGGTATGTTACTAGTGACAGGTCTTTTGGAGGAGGTAGAGCCACCCACCCTAATTTTCTTGGTTCTGTTTTTGAGCCAATTTGCCATCCAGTGAATTGCATAGAGGTTTACATTTTGCTGGGGCAGTTTATCTGTGATAACAATGTTTGAGATAGCGGTGAATGTTTTTGCAAGTCTAGATATGCAGTATGTGTTAAGCTGCCCTCATACATTGCTTCATTAACCTTCTCAAAGAATTCAACCAGGTTAATTAGGCAAGATTTACCCTTGATGAATCCAAACTGGCTTAGGTTGAGAGTTTGTAGGTTACTAATATCCATATTTATTAATTCCCTAATGATATTTTCCATAGCCTTACATATGGGGCTTGTCAGGCTCATGGGCCTATGATTATCTGAGTCTGTTGATGCCCTACCTTTGAGCAAGGAGATGGCTGTTGCTGTCCTCCAGCAGCAGACTCCTTCCTCTTATCTGCCTGGGTAAAGTCACAGTAATTTTCCTGTTTTTTTTCTGTTCTTTCTTCTCCTGATACTCTCCATCAGTCAAATTTTCAGTTTCTGCTTAGACATTATGGAGCTGCTATGCCTTGCAAGCCTTTTGTTGCATTCAGTGAACATAAAGTATCTTTACCCATGGAATGCCCCTTTGTTAAATTTTTTGGCCATGCACACTCCACTGTGTGCTTATCCTTATCCTCAGTATATCTGGCATAGTTCCTGTACATTCAACTGTATGACTTCAAAAGCAGTTGGATTTAAAAAGTATCTGTAGCTTCACGGTCCTCTGTTGCTGTTCATTCTTTCCTTCAAATAGATATGATCCTGTGTTTTTTCTTGACTCAAAGACAGTATATTTCATTGACTTCTAATTTCTACATAAGTATTCAGCAAAAAGAGCCTGTTCTATATCCTGGTGGCTTTTGAGCATTCAGACAATTAACTTTTGAAGTTATGTCTTGAAGGCAAACATGTTTGGCTGATCTGCATCCTCATGTCCTTTCTCCTTTGGAAAATGTTTTTTAACTTTGCTATATTTTATTACCTTTTATCTGGTATTTACACAGTTGTTGTCTGCTGATTATTTCTATATGGCAATTGGATTTTTAAATTGCTTAATGCCTTTTATTAATTTGCTGCTAGCTTACAGATTCCCCTCTAGTTGGAAATGATCCCTTGCTGGATTTATACTTACTGTACCTTGAGCCCCAGGCTAACTCCATTTGCGGTCACACAACTGGGTTGTATTTACCTACATTTGTGGTCACACAGCTGGGTTGCATTTACCTAATGCCCTTTAGTATTCTTTGTGATTATCACATTCTTCTTTGCTTTTGAGGAACTGTGCTACTTCTGTTGTATTTTGCCTTACAGTGGACCACACGTTGTTTCCACTTGCTAGGTTGTTGGACTGTTTATGACCTAATTACCTCTGGTTCCTTCTGTACTAGCTTTTTGGGTACCCACTTTATGTTGAGGTATTCTCTTGCTAACTTTATACCCTCACATTACATGAAGTATGCTCTTCTTGAACCTCAGTAGCTTACTGTCCTCAGACTGTTTCACATTTTGTTATTGATACAATGAATTGAGTTAATATCTTAGTAACTTCTTCTCTACTTGGGGAACATCATGTAAACCTGTGATAATCATATTACTAACTGCTAGTACAACAAGGGTTACATCTTGAGATCTTCTGAGAAGGCTTGCTGGTCCTCTCTTGTCATATTTTTGATAGCAATATGTTAGGTTGTTGGGCTGTTACACTAATTCACTGCACTTGTTTTTTATACTAGCTTGCTGCATCCAGGTTTGTTGACAAATTACTGCTTTTAGACTGATCATTGCTATCACATTGATTCAAAGAATGGAGGCTATTTTCTAGCGATTCCTACTCTACAAATAAGGATAATGAAAAAGCCTCTACTAGTCACATAACTATCACCTTTTAGTGGATCTTAATCTTTGGTGACTGTACTTGTCCTCCCCTGTCATGTTTGTGAATGAGTATTACCATTATTCTACCCTCTACATGTGAGACGTTTCTGTGTCAGATACCGCCTGCTCTGGTCTGTTGTGAGAGATCATGCTTGCTGGTATCAACTAAGTAGGTCATTCTTGTGACTCTTTACTTTAAGTAGAGGAAGATAGACACGTCCTTCCACATATGGAAGAAATGTACCATAATGATGACTAGAATCATGTCTATCTTATTGTTGACCCCTCCCTCCTCCCCATTACCTTTGCTTGCCCTTTTTGATGTCTTCCGTTTTTGGACTATGTTTTCCTCAGGCTAACAGAGATCTTGAGAGGGGTGCCTTCTAAGCAAAGAGTTATGGGGAAGGTGAGGAGTTTGGTGACCTGCAAAAGTTTTAGGTGCTAAATTGCCTGAGACCTGCTGGTGTCAAGTCCTAGGGACAGACAAAGGCCAGGCTTACATATACATCATTATAAGTATTTAACTTTAATTTAATTGTGCTTCCAAAAATGATGCACACCAAGCAGCAAGTTAATTAGAGCTCTTCCAGTTTGAAAACTGAGAAATGTTTAAAAAGGCCAGTAAAAATTACCACTCTGGTTAAAATTTCAGTTATTGCCTAGTAATTACTTTGCTCAGATACTGGTAAAGGATGTATTTATAGAAAGTTAGAGAAAGTCAAGCAGAAAAGGAGAAGAAAAGCTCTGGTTGGAAAGAACCTTACAGCAGTTCATCAGCAAGCAGTTCAAGATTCAGCTTTAGTGCAGGAAATACCTTCCAATAATTAGAGGAAAAATAAATCAAATGTACTCAGAAGTGTTTATATATTCTTCCAGTGTCTCACTGACAAATGTCAAATGACAGCAAAACCTTCTAGTAATTAGAGGAAAAATAAATCAAATGTACTCTGAAGTGTTTATATATTCCTCCAGTGTCTCACTGACAAATGTCAAATGACAACAATCTGAAGTTGCTTTAAGTAGCTACTCACATGAGGTGTTAAAACAGCAGAGATCAGAGGATGAAATGAAGTAAAGACTGGCCAAGCATGAGGCATTTCAAAAAGAACTGTCTCAAAAACTAAAGTTAGAAGACAAAAGTACTCTAGAGAAAACCTGAGATTTTGTACTATACCAGAAAAACTGGAAGCAATGGACTGCATTAATTTTATGAAAATGCACATGACCAACTGGACTAGTGTCCCACAGCAGATGAAAAAACTTTTCAGCTGCTTTTACAGCATGTGTGTTTCCTCCTCCTACTCTATCACTCCAACTTGGCTTTTCTGGTACTTGTTCTCTAAAGTGTTCAATTGCATCTTCTCTGCTGCATTTATTACTGCTTGTTCTTAGCCTGTTTAAATTTTAAGTGTTATTCTAAGCCTCTTAGTTTTGGTTTAAACAATTGGGCTTTAGGCCTACCCCTTAGGTCTCCCTGGTCTCTCTCCCTCAGATTCTGACAAATATGGATGGACAATTTCCTACGGTTTCTCCTGCCAGCCTGGTTGATAAGGGCATCCTGAGACAGTGTAGCAACTGCCTCATGTACACGGACAACCATCTACTACTACCACCACCTCGGAACACAATTTGTGAGAGATGCAATTACATAAAGAAGCTATAGCCTATGCTCTCTCCCTCACAAGCCAGTATATCTGGCACTGAGAAGGTTGTCAGCACAATCACTACACCTCAAACACAACCCACAACTACACAACACACACCCACATATGTGGAGGCTCTCAACAAAAGCAAACCCAAACAAAGGAAACCTCAGAGGCAAAAACACATGAGAACTCCACAGCCCTCCACACCACATACCATGCATAGTCCACACACCAGTGTCTCGCAGCCACTAAGGCCTAACCATAAACCTAACATAAGTCATAGAAGACTCCATTATAAGACACACAGATGTACCTCTCACTAGACTGGATAAGGAGAAAGTCACGGTTAGTTATTTGTCAAGTGCCAGAATCCGCCATATCACACACACACTCGAGTCTCTCAACAAGAGATACGATTTGAGACATACCTCCCTGAACTATATGAAGCGAGACATGATTGAGCTCTCTGAATATGTGTCCCAGGCAGGTATGTCCCTAGCCTTAAGCAGCATTCTACCGTTACCCAGGATGATGCCTCAATACAAAGAGAAAATGATTGACTTTAACAATTGGCTTAGTTTCTGTTGTCATTCCAGAGGGCTCCTGTGCCTGACAACCTGAGAAGATATGATCGACAGACCACGATGCTTTGCTGGAGATGGATTGCATCTGTCTGACTTGGGCTTCAGGCTTCTGGCAAAGGCCCTTGCCTCCCCCATAGTGCCTTTTTTAGGAAAAGTCATGAGGTCAATGCTACCAACATAAAAATCTCAACAAAACACAAATTAAAGGTCATGCAGTTAAACGCTAGGAGTCCAAACATGAAACTGCACTCATTGCAAGCATTCTTAACCCTGGAAGATGCTGACATTTGTGCAGTCACAGAAACATGGTTCAAAGCTGCAGAGAGCACCCCAGCCTTACCTGGTTACTCATCCTATCATACATTCAGACCCCAAAATGTGGGCAGCAAAGCCAAAGGCGGTGGAGTTTCAGTATATATTGAAGACACACACACCTACAGGCTGGTCAAACAGTATGATGCACAGGAGACACTCCAGGTGCAGTTAACCATTGACAAGACCCCTATTCAAATTATAGCTAGCTACGGGCCCCCAAATTCGACTCAAGATGCCCACTCCACCTATCTGGACCTTTTCAAATCTATCAAGATTCAATCCTTTATCCTGATCCTGGGTGACTTTAATTACCCAACCATAGATTGAAAAAACTACTTGTGCCAGCACACAAATGCCCAGAGATTCCTCAATGTTATCAATGGAACAGCTAGTTGATACCCCCACAAGAGGTGATAATATCTTGGAGTTGGTATTAACCAACATGAGTAACCACTGCCGCACCCCTACGGTATCATCCTCCCTGGTAAGATCCAACCATAAAGCGGACACTTTCAAAGTCACCATCTCCCCTGACCCCTCTATAGCTAGGGTCAAACAAAAGCAACTTCTCCAAAGCAACCTCCTGAGGGATGGTATAAACAACTTCACAACCCCCCTCCCCCACTGTAGGAACTGGCACCAATGTCCAAATCTACACCAAAGTACTGTACGAGCATTTATATAGATGCATGGAATCAGGAATACCTGACAGGACAAATTCATCCTCCGCAAGGAAGAGTAAACCTGCCTGGTGGATATCTGCAATAAATAAACTATATGACAAAAGGAAAAATTGCTGTCCAGAACCAAAAAGGAGCAGCTGCCCAGTTGGAAGCAATCTCTCAGCCTGACCAAGCAAGTAAAAGCACTAGTGAAATCCTCTAAAGCCAACTTTGAGTTCAAATTGGCCACATCTACTAGGGACAATCATAAGGCCTTCTTCACATATGTCCGCAGTTTCAAAGGAAACACCCAGATCTGTTCAGAACTCGTGGTCAAGGACGCCACATACACAAATGCTGTATATTTCACCAATCTACTGGCTGACAGATTCAGTGAAAATGTCTCCCCTCTGTCCCCCCATCAGTAAATCAGGACATCCCCAGTACCTGCCTCCCACCCCTTATCTCTAGGGAACAGGTCATCACTGACCTCTCAAAGGCAAAAAAATACAGCCTCCATGGGACCCGATAACATCCCAGGCTGCATCCTACATGAACTCAGTCATGAACTTGCAGCTTGATTAGGCAGCCTATTCAACCAAAGCCCGAGTACCGGCTTTGTCCCAGCCGAGTGGAGGACAGCCACTGTCATCCCTTTACACATAGGTGGAGCATCCACTGATCCAGGAAATTATAGACCCATCAGCCTAACTAGCCTGATCTGCAAGGCCATGGAACAGCCGCCTACCTTGACCTGGCCAAAGCCATTGACACTATTTCCCACTCGGGCATAGTGGATAAACTCTCTCAACTGGGCATCAGTCCATATGTTACCAGATGGTAGCAAACTGGCTCACTGATAGAACCCACCTAATCAAAATAGGGGAAGCCACCTCAAGCAGTAGACCTGTAACGAGCGGCGTACCCCAGGGATTGGTCTTGGGGCCTCTGTTATTTGGGATATACTTCTCTGAGGTGCAGGCCAAAGCCAGTGGGCTATGGCTGACCAAGTTTGCAGATGACGGCAAGCTGGGTACAGTCATCAATTCCCCAAGAGATGTGGACGTCCACCAAGATGGTCTCACCCAAACAAATGACTGGTTCCACAAACATGGCCTCAAGCTGAATGCCAAAAAATGCATCATCATCCCCTTTGGGGAGAGTGACGTCCCACCATATTATCACATTAATAACAATGTCCTAAGTACACAGTCAGTAGTGAGGGATTTGGGCACCCAGGTTTATAGCATCCTGACGTTTGACCACCATGCTGCTTCCGTTGTACGAAAAGCTTTCTACCTGGCCTACCTCATAAGTAAGGGTATCTCATTCAGGGACAAAAAGGTCATAAAATCCCTGTACTCTTCCCTTATAAGGCCAATTATTGAGTACAATGCCCCCTTCTGCATGTACCTCGCAAAGGGCATGCAGCAGCTGGAGAGACCACAGAGGTTCCTCACCGGGAGAATCCAGGCCCTCAAACACCTGCCCTACACCGATTGACTAAAAGCCCTGTCCCTCTACTCAGTTTCTTACAGACTCCTCAGAGGTGACCTCTGTCTGGCATACAAAGCAATCTCAGACCCCGCCTTGATGTGACTGCTGCATATCCGCAAGTCAAGCTCCACTCGAGCAAACTGTACACGTGACCTCAACCTGGTCTATGATATCAATAGGACTTGTTGGTGGGACAGATTTGTGTTCCAGAGATTCCCCCATCTGTGGAATAGACTCCCTCTCCACGTCAAGTAGAGTAGTTCATTATCCCTTTTTAAGTGCAACCTGGATAACTGGATGGAAAATAGAAAATACACTCCTGGGATTCCACCTGTGTCCCTGCTGGACAGGGACTCTGGGTGCTGACTTGTCTAACATGGACTAAACTTTTGGCTAGGCTTATAAGGGCCTCAGGGCCAATACCCTAGTAACCTCCTATGAGGGGTCAGATTGTGTGGCTGCTCCAAATCTGCCTGTGAGAAAGTAACCAAGACGTATATTATTAAAGATACAGTCATACCAGCAGAAAGATCTACTCCTGACAAAACTGGGGACACCACAGTGTTAGAAACATGATTATTTGTTGTACATCACATAGAAAAGAGAAGTTGGTTTATCTTGGCAGTCATAGGATGTCAAGATACAGATGTGAGATTCAAGTTGCTCTATCCAGCTGAAAGTATTTTTGTTGGAGGATCAAATATATTTTTGGATGGAAAACAGGCTAAGTAAATAAAAATAGCCTACAAAGGCAACAATCTTAAGGGGACTCTGCTTCTGAATGTTCTGACAATGAAGTCCACATGGAGACTTTGCCAGTAAAACCTCTTCCATTGCTCCAAAGGAAAATGCTTGAGCAACAGAAAAAAGACCAGGAGTTGACTAGAAGAATTAGGAGTAATGTGAACTTGAGCCAGAGAATGAGATGATCAGGAAGATAGGTTCATAGGTGTGTACTAGGCTAATGGCCCTGGAGCCTTTGCAAGCCTAGCCCTTAGGATTAACCTGTCATCGTGACACCCGACCTTAGTTCCCAGTGCCTCTGTCGAGTAGAGCCACTAGAGTGCTCCCCGAGGTGAATTTTCCATTTCCCATCCACTCATCAAGATTTCTCTTGAAGAGGGCCAGTGAGGTGCTCCGCTTGACATGTATGGGACATCTATTCCATTGCATGGGCAGTTTCTGGGTTATGAACCTGTCCCTCCAGCTTGTTCTGTTGATTGTGGTAATGTGGTTGAGGTCTCTGGGAGGGATTTGGATTTCTATAGATGTAGCATCTCTAACAGAGCTGGGTCAGACATGGCTTTGTAAGTCAAGCAGAGATTGCTTCTAAGTAGGTAATATGAGATAGAGACTAGTTGGAGTGTTTTGAGTCTGTCCATATAGGACAAGTGTTTAAGGCCTAGGATACTCTTTGTGAGGTACTTTTATTTGTGACAGGTGCAAGCAATAAATCTTGAAAAATTTCAGCAGTGTGTTCTGAGTGAAATTTGCAAAGTGCAGGTGTCTAGTGAGGTACATGCTAAATGGGACATTGTACTCAATGATTGGCCTAATGAGGGAAGAGTAGAGAGAAACAATTACCTCTTTCTTCCTGGATGCAAAACCCTAGGAATGAGATGTGTCACATAGAAGGACTTTCTGACCACAGTGGCAATGTGGTGGTCAAAAGAGAGGTTGCTGTCAACCTGTGTTCCCAGATCTCTCATGACGCCTTCTGTGTTCAGTGGACTACAATCTATGTGGTAATTCATGGGAATCGGGTTTTTCCCAAAAGGGATGATGACACGCTTTTTGGCATGGAGTTTAAGTCCATGGTTCTGACACCAGTCGTTAGTCTCAGTGAGGCCTTTCTGTAGGATGTCAACATCACTTGGGGAGTTAATTATGGCTGCCAACTTGCAATCGTCTGCAAACTTTACAACATTGCTCCCATTAGATGTCATTTAGACACACGGTCTGTGGTTTTGTAAAAAGAAATGGTTGAAAAAGACTGGAAGCTTGTTGCTGTGTTAAACCTTGGGGAAACTACAAAGCATATACCCCACTTTGTCATTACTGTTCATAAGAACCCTGAAAGAGCTGAAGAAGTAACTGCAAGTAAAAAAAAAACATTTCTGTTCTTATTAATATATGTATAAAATATGCAAATTGCATCTTATATTGCAAAGCTGTTTTGTGTAGTATGTAGGTGGGTGTGTTCTAAATGTGAGTCAAGGTAGTTTTGTCAGTGTTGGTTGAATATGCTAAGGTTATTAAAGTGGGAAAGTACTTTTTCTTAACTGTAATGTATCTAGGCTTTACAGTGAAAAAAATAAAATCTGGAAAGAAACAAGTTAAAGTTAATATAATGTTGTGCTGTTGAGCTGCTGGAGAGTGTACAAGTGTATTGATTATATTATATGTAGAATTAAAAGATAATATTTCCCCTGTTTTTACAGAGGTGGATGTCTAAATCAGTGTCCTTCTTTTTTGCATTTGCAAAGTTATTATTTCTCTTTATTTTCTACTGCTTTTAGCTGGAGAAGGAGCAAACAAGTGCATGCAATTAATCACCAGAGGTTAGTCCACTGTTTGCTGAGTGACATCTACAAGGCTGTTTCTTGTATCCACATTGTTATTAGCTGTTTTTATTATTAAATACTTTTATTTGTGACAGGTGCAAGCAATAAATCTTGAAAGATTTCAGCAGTGTGTTCTGAGTGAAATTTGCAAAGTGCACTCTAACTTTTAAAGGGAAACTGGCAAGCTGTTCACTGAAAATAAATGAAGCGTGAAACTGTTGCAGGCAAATACTTATACAACGCATTGCTTCCCCAGCAGATTAGCATTTTAAAGCATTAAATATAGCAGTGCAGTTTAGTTTGTTTATTTAAGAGTAGGTGGTATACTTTTTCTTAAGTTTATAAGTTAAGAATGCCTGGGAGGGGAATAGAGAGAAGATAAGGGAAGATAGCAGTCTGTCTGAGTAGAACCACATACTCTGACATAAACTTCAGCATAGTTCATGCTAACTTTAGAATAAGTAATGACTGTGAATATTGGTATCATTTTGGGCAAATGCTCCTATCTATTTAGAGAGGTAAACATATTTTTTGGAGAGTATATCTAGATTTATATGTTTGCTGTGAGTTAAAAAATGGTGCATTCTGAAAATTTGTTTTTTGTTTGAGTGATTTTATTGAAGTGAATAGTATGGGAAATATGACACGAGTTTTAATAGAGATGAAAAGAAGCAACTGTATATGATCAACATGCCAAGCATTATTCTGTGCATGTAAGTTGCAAGTTGGAAACATTCAAAAGAAATATGTTCAGAATAACTGTCATATATAATATGTGGAAGTAATACCTTTTCATCAGTATGGCTGCTTCATCAATATTAGAATAGAATGTAAATGGCCTTCCAGGTAAGACAAAAAGTAAAGGGTGCTGAATAAGTACTGTAAGGTGCACATAACAATGTTATAGAAGATGCATTTGAATAGAAATGAACATGTGAATTTGACAAGGAGAGGGTTTCAAGATAGACATTCAGCAGAGTAGCAGGAACAAAGGAAAAGGGGCGTAATAATAATGATTGTGTGATGGGCTCCAATAGTTATATAAGAGGGGGAGGAGGCATTAAACGGTACATTTGTGTCAGTAAAGGGTAAATGGCAGTGGAGGAGGAGGATTACACCTATAGTTATATCCTTCCTAAAATGACTGCTATGGAGCTTATGAGAATTTGGGGCAATTCGGGGATTTTTTTATGGCTGGAAACTGGAACCCAGTTTGCAGTAGTGAATATGTATCAATAGGCTCTAGAAGAGAAAATCTAACAAAAAAATGTGGATTTCTGAAGAAATATGTGAGAGTATTTGGTATGGAAGATGTGACTTTAGTAGCAGGTCTCCAGACAGAATTTGCATATTATTTCCAAGATAAAATAACTGTGCTAGATTGGATAGAAGTTATATTTCACATGAGTATGTATATTTAATTGAAGGTTTTGATAGGCACCAGTAAACTCTATGATAAATATACAGTGTGATTATGAAAAATAAGACACTGGTGCATTCCTACTTAACTGTTGAAAACAGTAATTTGAGGAATGGGTGGTGGATAAGAAAGTTAGAAGGATAGCTAGTGAGTGAGATAAAATGAAAATGAAGTTTAACATATGATAGAAATAACAAAAAATGCTATATGGGAAAGAAGTAGCAAAAATTATTTAGCGGGATTGGTAAATGTTTAAGTATTGCAGAAGGGGACTCTCGCACAAGAAGAGAAGCAACTGTTCAGTAGAAGGAGTGAAATGTAAGGGAAGGCAGAACTTGAGCAATTTATGTAATGTTAGAGTTAATAATTGTTAAAAAAGAAAACCTGTCCCTAATGCATGAAGTTAATGAAAAATGTTTAAAATGTTTTTTTTTTTCTATACCTGTGTGTCACTGTTTAACATGTAAAGTCATAAAGGTATTTAAAAAGGGGGAATAAGGAGGTAATTTGATAATATGCATGTTTAGAAAGGTTGCTGTTAAGCATCTATGTTTGGCAGTAACTGTAGAGTGAAAAAGTTTCTAGTACAATGAGTTAGACAACAGGATGTTCAAAGAATTGTAGCCAGAGTTTGGGAGCATATGGCAAGAAAAGTAACTAGACGTCCTATAGAGGTATGAGAGAAACTTCTGAAATTTTATGAAAATTTGCATAAAGCAGAAGAATAAAATTGGTGACTAGTAGTAAATCAACATGAGAAGTCTCCAGGAACAGATGATATTCCTGTGGAAATTTGAAGTTAGGAGGTTAAGAAAGTGATAAAGATATGGGACATCTTTTTAAAAATATTTTAAAAGAAGGTAAAGTACCAGCAACTTAGAAGAAAGCTGTGGTGACCATGTTCTTTAAAGAGTGTAAACACTCTTCAGATCTGGCTCCAAATAGGTTCACTTCAAATTTAAGCCATGACTTATAAAAGTGTTTTTGTTGATACAGGCCCAGTGAATGGCAAGGGGTGTTAACAAAGTTGATAGATATGGACCACTGTGGTTTTGTGGAGAAAAGGGAAGCAGAGTAGCATTGCTATTGTTTAGGGGTCATGGTGCAGAGAAAGCATTTGATAGAGTAGTTAAGGATTTTATGACTAGGGCAATGGTAGCATTTGCAGTCCCTGACAGAATGACAAAGTTAATAGGGAGAGTGAAGTATCAGACACAAGAATTAAGGTAGGAGAGTTCCTCTCTGACAAGCTGCGTTTGAACAAAGAAGAACCAGGCAAGGATGTTCCCTTTCCCCATTTATTTGTTTTAAATTAACAGCAATTGACAAAGAAAATAAGGATTTCACAAATTCAGGGATATATCTGATATAGTACTCAAGAAACTTTAGCTTTATTTGCAGAAGATATTATTTTGTATTTGCTATATCCAGAAAATGACATTTCAGTATTGTGGAACATTTCAGTATAAAACAAGAGGCTTTGGCATTAAGCTATGTACCCACCCATGAACTGGTCCAGCAATAACCCATATTTGTAATGACATGACAAGATGAAGTAGTTAGGTGTATGTATTAAAAGTAATTCTGTTATGTGAGTTTGTGGGCCAAAACTAATCAAAGGAAAATTAAAAAATGGAGATACTGGAAGCTCTTGATTATGGCTATGTATAGTAAGATACAAACAGTGAGCATGTTTTTGAACTTCTTAGTTGTGTATACATGTTATTCATATTTTTCTCAACCAGAAGAAAAAGCTGTGGATGATAAATAATAAACAGGTGAAGGAGTTTATTTGGGAGTTGAGAAGAAGGCAAGAGTTAAGTGGAATAAGCTGAGTCTTCTCACAGAACAAAGGAAGTTAGGGTTACCTGATTTGAAGGAGAACTTTAAAATTACACAGTTAAGGCTTGTATGTATAAGCTTATAAATCAAAGTGGAAAATTATAAAGATGAAATGGGTGGAGGAGAGATAAATAAGGCAATGATTTGAGATGCAAAACCTTAAGGAAAGAAACAGTCGTGCAGAACAATATAATTATAAGTTAGCAGAAAGTTTTCTAAGAGCTTAGCCATCGCAGGAATTCTAAAAGGAGATTTTTCAGTGTGTCAGCAGTAAGAGATTACAAAATAGATAGGTAAGAGTCTCTGAGATTTACTTGAGGAAGTCGGCATGAAGTATTGTGAGCAAATAACTCTCTAGAGGGAAAGTAATAGAGTGACTGAGGCTAAGAATTCTAGACTGCAGGTTAGAGACTGCCTTCCCTATCTGGGATTAAGAACAGAGTATAGGCAAAGAGAAAGCGGTTGAGTAGTGCTAAGTGAAAGAACAGCTCTGGTAGAATATGAAGTTGTCTAGAATAAAGGCTGTTGTTAAAAACGGAATAGTTAGGGAACATAAAATATTAAATAGCTGTAAGAGTCAATTATGGCTACCACTTTTTTTAAATGCCCAAAATGGGGCATTTTTTACAGAAACATGATTTTTTGCAACAAAAATATATAAAACCAGCGTGTGCAAAGGACTAGACTTCACTTTTTTGACAAAATGTAAGCTTAACATTTGCAGAATTTCAGTTGTTTCTCTTGTTTCATATAATATCAGAGTTTTTCAAATGCAAAATAATTGATGGGCGCAGCTATCAGAGGACACTTACAAAATATTTTTGCCATAAATTCTCCATTCATTTGCAGTTTTTTGTACCTTTTTCAGGATACAGCTGCCCAAACAGGGACTTTCCTGTATAAAGAGGGACAGGTGGTAAACCTAGGGTCAATCAGAGGAGGTTAGGAAACATTGGGAAAGAGAATGGCAATGCAGTTTACAAAGGAATAATGTGAAGAAATTTTGTAAGGCTCCCATGTATGCAGCAAAGTCCAAACTGTTTAAGATTTATTCATGGAAGTGCATGTGTAGGTATTTTTGTATACCCCAAATATACTTCAGAGGATTCTTCCTCTGGTAAATAGCAAATGCTGGAGGTGTGATGGGGAAGAGAGAGAGAGACAATTCAGTACATGTATTTGGGAGTTGTAATAAGCTGGTAGAGTTTAAAAATTCCCTGGAGTACTTTATCATAAATGTTGGGGGAACAAATAGATGTAACTAAGGTAACAATTCTTTTGAGTTGGGATTAGGATCTGAATTGACTAGACAATAGTAAGGCTTACTAAATTTAATGTTATTGTTGCCAAAAATGGAATTACTACAAAATGGAAATCAAAAGTCTATTCTCAAAGTAAACAATGTTCTGAATATTATAAAAGATATAAAGGAACTGGAGGTTGGATCTTTAGAAAAGGGAAGGGCCAAATTTCTTAGAAATAATGGAATTTTTGGGAACAGTATATGCAAAATAATGTTTAGGAGGAAGAGTGAGGTTTAAGGGAAGGTAGGAACTGAGCAAGCTATGTAATGTTGGAGTGAATGAAAATTGTTAGAAAGAAATATATGTATACTGAATGACAATAACGATGGAAACTGAAATTATGGGTTGTTTTGTTCTCCATTAATGTTTGTAAACCCGATGTTACAGATTAAAATGTGATGATTTGGTAAAGCTGTTTAAAAAAAAAACACTTTTAATTTTATTTCTCTGGCACGTCAGTTTTCAGCATGTTTTTCACTGTTCTGGTAATCATAGAACAAACCTGCACTGGAAAGAATAGTGTGAAAGCTGAAGCATACCCACATACAATACTTACACTTTCTGTTTGCTGAGGGCATTCTGTGCAATGTTTTCAGTGTAGACGATAATCGAACAATGAAAGTGGCTGTACAGCAGATTATTCACGCATTAGGGAAGTGCGTGCTTTTTGACTTTCATGTTAAGTTTAATAACACTGTTAAAGAACATAGTGTGTTGCTTATTTATCACATATTGCATATTTCCTTGTAAGGCATCCTTTATCATTAGGCAATGGCTTTCAAATATTACATGTATGCACACATGGATCGGATTTGATAAATGTAATTAGTAGAAGGGGCTTGCCCAGTGGTACAGCAGCAGCAGTGCTTTATTTTTACCACCCTCTCTCTGTTTCTACAGTTGTATGCTGCATTGAATAACACTGTATACGTCACAAAATATTGAAAGTTTCGGTTACTGGAACTACTACTGGGATTTTTCATCACTTCTTACTCCCAAATTACCGTTTTTCTGGCATGTAAATGCCCCCACCAAAAACCATTGCAGATCATCAGTTAAACACAGTATGGACACAAAGCAACATGCATGTTGTTAGGCAGCAGATGGAATTGAGGCAAATACTGTTTTGCAGTGATGTGTTATTGACCCAAGTTCAAAAAAGGCTGGACGTTCAGAAGGTTTCCGTTTCTAATGGACAGCTGACAGCTTCAGAGCTCTGTGGAAAGTGGGAGTAAAAAGTTATGTAGTCTGTGTTTTTGGTGGCATTTGATTTAGGCCTGGAAAGCTGCAGATGTTGGCAGCTGTGTCTGGGGAGATGGTGAAAAAATGGGTCTATGCTAGAGCTGACTTCTGTGATACAGTGGACTTGACTTAAAAATGAGACTAACCAACTTATCCCATCTCTATTGTCATTATTGTTATGATTTTTGAACAGGCAAGAAGTGATTTCCTTGTCTAAATAAAAATTATCAGATGACCCTTGGAGATAATGGACAGGGCAGTCCCATAGATGTCTTAGTGTCAAGGCACAGTACTGGAAGTAGGATGCTGGCAAGAAATACCTAACAGTCTACCAGGTAGAGCTTCATAAAACAAAGTAACATAAAAACGATATTGTACTAATAGATAAATAAATAAGCGAATACAATCTTTCCCATTGGTATCTTGTGAAAGAGGAAATTAAGTAATCAAAGAATTGCATTTTATTTGCATACAGTTAACATACTCACAGGTTAGGGCAGACTGGGGCGATGCAGCATTTTCAGTACATTGCCCATGTCTGATTGTACTGTGGCACTGAAGGAAAACTTGAATGTGCAGACTTTGGAGATCTTGACAGCTTGTATAATTTATTGGCACTGTGCTGTAATTTCTACAGCATGTTTTCATTGTATTAGATTAGAACCAAGTCCCAGTGCATGCACACCTGCATTTCACACAGCGTACTTTGCAAACTACTTGTGGACAACTCTCCTGAGCAAAACGGATGTGGAATATTCTTACACTGGAGGGTGGAGTCTTACTTTAATTCATTTTGTCCAAATGATGTTAAGTTTGTATTCTTTTTCAGGCAATTACAGAAAGTTTAACTTGTCACCTTCAGGATAAAAGAATACTCATTTCAACAGTAATGTACCACTGGAGTAAGCAGTGTAGCATTGAGAGATGAGGCTGTGACTGTGATCCAGGTGAAGTGTGTTCAATTGGTGTTCTTGAGACTGGAGGAAGTAAAAAGTGAAGGAGGACAGAAGGGACTGTGTTTGCTTGCGTCTCTCGGGGAAAAGGATGAAGGATGTGTGCTAGGAAGGCAAATAGCTGCTTTGTTGCTGTTTTATACTGGAGAACACGGCAGAATTCATGCCAGATCGTAGAGGAGCAAGACCACAGAGTAGGCAGTGTGAACCACAGAGTCAGGGTTTAGCCACATTGGGTCCAATTGCATGTCCTTGAAAGGTGGAACTCCTAAACAGGCGCATTAGCATGGAGGTGGAGACCTGGAGCAGCAAATGATTTACGCTTCAGTGATATTTTTCTCTTGTAGACTGCTTTCTTTTACCTTCTGTCATGAAAACAGCTAGATTTATGGTCATTGATAACAGTACTTTCTGTCCACAGATCAGCACATAGGTTCATAGGTTGGTACTAGGCTATCAGCTCTAGGGCCTATACAAGCCTAGCCATAACAATTCCCTGGCTATTTCTTCCCACGGTATTTACTTCCCTGGACCCCTGTCTAGCAGGGCAACTGACGTGATCCCCGGGGTGAATTTCCTTTCTCCCATCCCATCGTCAAGATTCCTTTTGAAGAGGGCCAAGGAGGCGCTCTGCTTGACATGCATGGGCAGTCTATTCCAGAGTCTGGGGAGTCTCTGGGTCAGGAACCTATCCCTCCAGCATGTTTTGTTTATTGTGATGACAAGGTTTAGATCCCTGGAGCGTGTGGCTCTGCAGGATTGGGATTTCTTTAAGTGTAGCATGTCCAACAGCTCAGGGTTTGACATGGCCTTGTATGTTAAGCAGAGATCTGAGTAGATGGTATGCGACAGAGTATAGCTGGAGTTTTTAACGTGGTCAGCATAGGGCATCTGCTTTAGGCCTGTGATTATTTTAGTGGGGTGTTTCTGTGGCCTTTCCAGTTGTTGCAGATGTCTTGAGAGCATACCAAATGGGGTGTTGTATTCTATAATGGGTCTAATGAGGGATGAGTACAGTGGGACAATGACCTCCTTTTTTCTGGATGAAAAGCCCTTAGTGATGAGGTGTGCCACATTGAAGGATTTCCTGACTGTTGTGGCGATGTGGTTATTGAAGGTGAGACCACTGTCCACCTGTGTCCCTAAGTCTCTTATCACACTTTCGGTGTTTAGTGTACAGCCACCTATGTTTTTCCCAAAGGGGATAACTATACATTTCTTGGCATTGAGCTTGAGCCCATGGCTCTGGCACCAAGCTTCTGTTTCTGTAAGGCCCTTTTGTAGAGTATCCACATCATGTGGAGATTCATTAATGGCTCCCAGTTTGCAGTCATCTGTGAACTTTGTTAGCCAGAGTCCCTTAGTGTTGGCCTGTACTTCAGAGAAGTAGATGCCAAACAAGAACGGTCCCAGGACTGAACCCTGAGGTACTCCACTTGTCTGGAGCTGGATTTGGAGTCATCTACTTTTACAGTGTGGGTTCTGTCAGTAAGCCAGTTGGCAACCCATCGAGTGACGTAGGGATTAATGCCCAGCTTAGTAAGTTTATCTATGATTCCAGAGTGGGGGATGGTGTCAGAGGCCTTAGCGAGGTCCAGATAGGCTGTGTGGACTGCTTTACCCTCATCCACGGCTCTGAAGACTGATTCAAAGAAGTCAGTTAGGTTCAGGAGACAAGATCAGCCCTTCACGAACCCAAACTGGGTGGGGTCCAGTGTTTGAAGGTTGTCAATAGCTTTGTTTGTAAGTTCCATGATAATACATTCCATGGCCTTACAGATCAGGCTCGTCAGACTGATGGGGCGCCAGTTCCTGGGATCTAAAGTGGATCACCCCTTGTAGAGTGGGATAACTGTTGCTGTGCGCCACTCAGTGGACACGAAGCCTGAGGTGAGGGTATAATTAAGCATGACACTTAGGTGAGGTGACAGTTCATTTTGTAGTTCATGTAGTACACAGCCCGGGATGTCATCTGGTCCCATGGATACTGTATTCTTAGCTTTGGAGAGTGCGTTTTTTAACTGTGTGGCCATTATTACCGGAATTTGGCAATCTTCCAGTATTGAGATGGGCCGTTTAGGGGGTGAGAGGGGGGTGAAGTTGGCACTGAATCGATCTGCCACGATATTGGCAATATCCTTGGGATCAGTATATTTAATGCCATTCTGTTGTAGCTCAGAGCAGATCTGAGCATTGACATTTAGATTCTTGACATAGTTATAGAATGCCTTGTGGTTGTCTTTGGAAACTTTGATAATTTTATTTTCGTAACTAGCTTTGGAGGATTTTACAAAGGATCTCAGCTTCTTACTGAGGCTGGTTAGAGAATTTTTTGCATTGTGGGATTTTCCTCTTTTCTGCAACAGTTTCTTCCTTTTGTTGTAAAGTTTGTTTATGGCAGGGGACCACCAGATTGGCTTCCTTTTTTTGGAGGAGAGCATCTTGGTTCTATTTGGGATGGCTTGATTCATGCATGAGTGGATGTGCTCGTACAGTGCCTTAGTGTAGGACTCAGCAGTCGAACTTTCAGTTCCCGTCTGCATGGGTGTCATGAAATTTGTCACTTCTTACTTGAGTAGCATGAAGTTGGCTTTGGAGAAGTTTTTTTTATGGAGGTTTCCTTACTGGGGGTGTAGGGGTGGGATGTGGATGTTTAGGGTGATTAGCTTATGGTCTGACCTGACCAATGAGGGGGTGACCATAGGTGTGGAGCATCGATTTCCCATGTTGGTAATTACCAGGTCTAGGATATTGGAGCCCCTGTTGGGACTATGGATTAGTTGATCTAGGGTGTTGGAATTTATGACTTCCAAGAACCGTTGGGCAAAGGTGTTGGTACATGAGTAGTTTTCCCAGTTAATGGTATGGTAGTTGAAATCACCCAGAATTAAGGTGTTTGGTTGTATCTTAATATTTCCAATATGCTTAGAAAGTTGTAGTGAGAATCTTGGGGCATAGTGGGGGATCTGTAGCAAGCTACAGTTTGGATTGCAGTCTTACCTAGTGTTAGTTGCACCTGGAGAATTTCAGACGCATTGTGTTGGGCAACTTGCTTGGTGGTGTGATTATCCTTGGTGAATATGGACACTCCTCCACCTTTACTATTTTGATCCTGATTTGGCGGCCGAAAAGTGTGGTAAGAGTTGTAGCCTGGTATTGAGGGGTGCTCTCTGGAGCCTTGAACCAGATCTCAGTTACTGCACAGATATTGATGTTCTCCATTTTTAGGAGTGCCTTGAGACTGTGCATTTGGAGGTTTAGACTTCTTGTATTGAGTAGCATTACCTTCAAAATTTGCATGCTTGTACCTGTTACAGTGGTGGTTTTGTCCTTTGAACTTTGCCTAATAAAGGCATTATAAGGGTGGCAAGAGCCTTAGCCAGTAACCTGAATCCCAGGGGTGACAGGTGCAGACCATCTCTGGCAAAGCATCGTGGTCTGTCGATCATGTAGTCCCAGGCAGACAGATACTGGATCCCCTCTGAATGACACCAGAAGCTTAGCCAAATGTTGAAGTCAATCATTTTGTCCTTATATTGTGGTATAATTCTGGGCGAAGGTAGGATGCTACTCAGGGCTAGGGTCATACCTGCCTGGGCCACATGATCCGAGAGCTCTTCCGTGTCTCTTTTCATGTAGTCCAGGGAGGTGCGTCCAAGTCATTCACTCCAACATGGACAATGACAGTCATATTTGTACTTGTTGTGGAGTGACTTGAGTGCATGTGTTATGTGCTGGATCCTGGCACCCGACAGGCAGCTGACTGTAATTTTCTCCGTGTTCATCCTGGTGAGTGGGACATCAGTGTGCCTGAGTATAGAGTCACTTATGACTAAAGTGTTAGGTACGTTGTCTTACCTTAGGGGCTGTTGCTGGGTGGCACACTGGTGTTGTGAGCTATGTGACACTTTGGTTGTGATTGGTGTTTGTTTGCATTTCAGCTTCGGAGGTCCTTGTTGCTTGGGCAGGTTACAGTTAAGGGCCACCACATATGTGGATTTAGTGTTGCTATCAGTGGATTTTGGTGGTGTGAGTTTAGAAGGGCCATGTGTTGCTTGAGGTGTAGTGTAGGTGTTAACCTTCTCCTCTTGACTGTCTAGCACAATCTTGGATGGAGAGAGATTTGCTTCCAGTTTGGCTATGTAAGTTCATCTGTCACAGGTTGTAGTGTTGGGTGGTAGGAGGAGAGGGCTGTCTGTGTACATGAGGCAATTGCTGCATTGCCCCAGTATGCTGAGATTCACCAGGTGGACAGGAGAAATCACCGGAAGCTGACCATTGGACATCCCTGGTTTGGTGCTTTTTTTGAAAAGTACAGGAGCTGTTTTCCCTTCCCTTAGCAAGGTACTTTGCAATTATAGGCTGTTTAGTGCCTGTGATTAATTTCTCCTTAATTAATTATAAATAATTTCTCCTTAATAAGGAGAGTTGAGTGTATCAGTTTAGGGCTTCCTAGTGCTTTCCAGCTGGTATTAGAGCAAGTGCTAGTCACAGGGATGCTTAAAGGTAAGATGAAAAAATGGTTTATCCTAACTAAACACTGCAGTGTGCACTAGAGAAGTTAGATGTGAAAGTAGGTAACTTAAGTTTTACCTGTTTAAAAAGTTAAGTTTTAGTGGAGAGTCACTATTTTTAAAACAGCAAGATAGATTGAAAGGGGGTGATCACTTTTGTATTCTGGTACTATGGAATACAGTAGGATGACCAATACATTGAAATAGTTGAAGAGGAGTGATTTCACAAAATGATAATTTTCTGCTTACTCACACAAGCCAGTGAACAGAGTTAAATATGTTAAGATTTGCACTGGATGTGATGAGGGTGGACAGGATTAGGAATAAGTATATTAGAATGTCAGCTCATGTTGGAAGGTTTGGAGACAAAGCCAGAGAGGCAAGATTACATTGGTTTGGACATGTGCTGAGGAGGGATGCTGAGTATATTGGGAAAAGATGCTAAGGATGAAGCTACCAGGTAACAGGAAAAGTGGAAGGCCTAAGATAAGGTTTATGGATGTGGTGAGAGAGGACATGTAGTTGGTTGGTGTGATAGAGCAAGATGCAGAGGACAGGAAGAAATGGAAACAGGTGATCCGCTGTGGCGACCCCTAACGGGAACAGCCAAAAGAAGAAGATGATGATGATGATGATGTTCAAATTAACATAAGAGGCAGGCAACTAGAAAGACACTAGTATTTAAGAACAGAATAGTAACAGGGTGGGCGGGTAGGAAAACATTTCTGCCTGACTCACAAGAGACAGAGCTGTGGTCTCTTTTGAAGTTTTAATATGCAGTTAAAAGCAGAATACAAGTGAAACACAAGGTAAAGAAAACAAATCACAGTATTCAAAATATAAAAATGCAATAAACTAATACAAAATACAACAAATAAAAATCAAACTAACCCTTTCTTCACAGCAAAGAGTAGCACAGTCTTGTTTCCTTATTTTTTAATTGTTTTTTTAACCAAGATCAGGGTGGGGTGTCCTATATTAGCAAGTTGAAATACATTACTGTGGCTATTTCTACCTAATTTTTGGAGATCATACATCACATGTAATCACCAGAAGTGGTTATCAGTTTGTGGGGCGGGGGGAGAGCAGCCTATAAATGGAAGCAAAGGACAGGGCGATCATAATAAAGTGATCATTGCTGTAGCTGTATGGGGCATGGGGACCAAATGTAGTATCTGACAGCTACAGGTTGATATACATTACTGTGAGCATTTGTTTTTTTCACTTTCACTACAACCTAACATTAGAAGAGTACACAGAATGTGGCTATCTTTTCGGAAGGCTTTGTAAGAAAGCAGGGTATGTGTGAAAGCATGAGGCAGTTTGTCATATTGCTTGGCTGAACAAGTTGAAATTCATTAGTGAGGCCTTTATTCTTTTCACCTTCTTAATAGTTAGGCTTCGGAAATGTGCACAGTAAGCATCTGTGGTGTTTTTTTTTTTTTGGGGGGGGGTTGTGCATTAAAACAGGCAACAGTTAAATGATTTATGCAAAACAATCAGCTAATTTGGAGAGGAGTGTGTGTGTGTGTGTGTGTGTGTGTGTGTGTGTGTGTGTGTGTGTGTGTGTGTGTGTGTGTGTGTGTGTGTGTCTGTCTGTCTGTGTCTGAAAGCAAAAGGTTCCTCTCTGAGTTTGGTTGTGAACTTTTTTAACAAAGACTTCAAAAAGCTGTGCTAGTTGCTCCTGCCTGAGACATTGCAAAAGTTGTATAACACCTTCATTAGCTGTGCATATTGCACAGTGACATGGGTACACATACAGTTATAAAAAAGCAAACAAACCATTAAATATATATATATATATATATATATATATTTTTTTTTTTTTTCTAACACTACTTAGATTCCTTAAGTACTGACTTTACTGAAATTTCACTCCTTTCCTGAACATTATTCTGCATGTATTATTCCCACAGATTCCATTCATTTCTATGTAGTTGTGCCTTCCCTTCTCTAAAGATCTCACCTCCATTTTTATCTTCTTTACAACATGCAGCAATTCTGCTATGGTTGATTTAGCTTTTGCTTTCCATTTTCTAGTAAATGCTCTTTTGGCAGCCAAAATATTAAAATTACAAAAGTTGCTTTGGAAACTTGATACTCCATAATTAACTCATGTAAGTTATTGTTGCATTTTTTCTGCATTGTTCACACTGCATTTAAATTCATTAAGGTAATCTTCCCAAATTTTTGCTAAGTTCATGGTTTGCATTGTTTACTCCTAACTTAGTTCAGACCTGGTGTGGGAACCATCTTAAAACAGTAATGGTTTGTGTAGTGAGAGTACATTGATTGCTGCTATTTCTGGGTTGCCTAGCATTAATTTGCTAACTTATAGCTGTTTTTTATAATTGGTCTTTACTTTTTGCTGTTTGCTTTATACTGAGATCAGCTGAAAATTCCTGCTGTCATTAGACAAAAGCTCGAGAAGGCTGCAATGTTTGCTCTTGCTTGAGACATTACAAAAGCTGCTTTGAATGTTTGATACTACATAATTTAACACAGGGAAGTTATGTTTTGCATTTTCTGTGCATTAATTGCACTATACCTAAATCAATTTAGCTAATTCTGCGGAAATTTGATTGTTTGACTGTTTTCTCTACTCAGGTCACTGTTTGCATTGTTTACTCCTAGCCTAGCTCAGGCCTGGTGAGGGAGCCATCTTGAAGAAGTAGTGATTTATCTAGTGAGAGTACATTAATTGCTGCTATTTTTCTGGGTAGCCTACAACAAACTTGCAAAATTGTCCTATGCTACCAGTTGGTCAAATTTTCATCTGTTTGTTTTATTGGTCTTTACCTTTACTGTCTGCTTTATACTGAGATCAGCTGCTCTAAGTGCACCATTGCACCATTGTTGTAGCTGGATAGTGGTTCTTGTGTGCAAGTGAAGTTTTTCCCTTAGACATTAATGAAAAAAATCCTTCCTTCATCTCCTGAACAACAAGCATAAGCCAACTCTGAGCTTTAATGATTTGTGCTTATTTGTGCAAAACTGTGTGGGCCTGCAAAAACTTGCATTGCTATCTCCTCTGGTTTCAGTTGGACTGTATAATCTCCCTCACTATTTCATCTCTACATCATCTTCCCCTCAAGTTCCTATAAATGTTAGCATTGGCCAGCAAGCAGAAAGAGTACCTACTTCATTTCCATATTTAGATGACTTTCTTATTTTTGCAGAGTCTTTTTCAAAGTGCCAGTAATCTCTTACTTGCTGTGAAATCTCCTACACAAGCTGAGATTAAAGGAAAATGTGCAGAAGTATTCTTTGACTCCTTCACACAGGATTGTGTCCCTGGGGTGCCTGCTATATACCTCAATACAAAGAACTTCCCTTCAGTTGCTAGCCTGCTAGCACTTCATGTCCTAATGCTGTGTAATAACTGCCTCAGGATCACTGAACTTGAACTGTAGCTCAGACAAATTGATTCCAGTTGTAAGAGGTGTAAACACATAGCTAATCTGAAGGCAGCCCTCTTAAAATCCCATGCATGCAGTGAGCATCATGCTTTTTTTACCCCCACTCACATAAATGCACAATCTCGTACTAGTAGCTCTAGACAGTCATATGCAAACGATGTTTAGAAATAACTGCCTAACCCTCCTAGAACTTATAAGAGTAGGCATCAACAAACCCCCCCCCCCCAAACACATCTGCTACATGCAACTCTTCATCATCATGTGATTAACAACAAAATACCCCTGAGCCTAACAAGAATAAATCAACTTCTGGAAACATCTTAGTGCTAGTGACCCCATTGTTGGGCTTATTGATTCCATAGTCACCAAGCTGAACAAGTGCAGGGTTACAGTCAAATAGCTCTCAGGATCCAAGAGTCCTGTTAATTCAAGATCCCTTATTTATTCTCCTGCAGTAAGTATAACTATGACATGGTCATAGTCCATGCTGGAGTAAATGAATGGGCAGAAAAAAACATGAAAAACAAGGAGAAGGACTTGCAGGAACTTGCTATGCATGCTTCCATCAAGGGTAAGATTCTGGTCTCGAGTGGTATCCTCTCTTTACTAAGAATGATGCCTTTACTCAAAAAAAAAAAGATAATTGGTTTCAACAATTTGCAAAGTAGCTGATGTCATTACATCAAGGTTCATTATGTGTCTCACTGAGAAAAAATAATTGACAATCCTACTTGATTTGCCAAGGATAGTCTATACCTCTCATTTATGGGCTTCCTCATACATGCCAAAGCCTTTTCTATCCCCACTGTACTTTTTAATGAGCATTCTAACCTAACCAACAAATTGAATTATAAATTAGACAGCATCAAGGTGGCTCTTCTCAGAATCGGGAGTCTTATTAACAAGCTACCTGATTTGGAGGCACTATTACACATGGAACAACTCCATGTTTGTGTAATGAATGAGACAAGGTTCAAATGTAATGAGACCATCCTGTCTGTGTTTGGGTGTTTTAGTTTTCATCAGGAATTTCATCCCTTCTAAAGTGATACCCAGTGACCCTCACAGTGAGCCTACTGAACTCCAGCTTAAACTGGGTAACTCAGACTTTCATCTTGCAACTTTTTACTGGTGTCTTCCATGACTTCACAAGTTTATAAGTTCCTGGCATTCCTAGAAAACATTCCTACTAGAGATGGATCTGTAATGCTCAGTGACTTCACCTACTGCACCACAGACTGGAATACTTAATCTTTTAATGTCCGGTATACACATTTCTTAAATTGGGTATACAATAATTATTTGGATGACATTATCTGCAACCCCAACAGGGGAAATGCTATCTTGGGCCTAGTTCTCATAAACGCTGCCCCTACCTGCTCCCTGCCAGTGGTATTTTCCTCTTTTGATGTTTAATCCTCAACTTGTTATTTTTTGGCCTCAGAACATCCTCTCATCTGGCTACCAACACCACTGTTTTTAGAGACTTCAAAAAAGCTAATCTTTTAAATTATTGAACAAAATTGCAGAATTTTCCCATGCTACCCCAAAAATGGAATCAGAATATGCAGCCACCTATGCCAAGGATCTTTATGCTTATTTAGATAAATGCATTGATAGGGCAGTCCCAACCAGGTACTAAATACACCAGTGTTATCTGCTGACTTCAGAACAAGGGGTGGGTTGTAGCAAGCAACTGAATGAGTGGGACTAACTGCAGTGGGGTGGAGCTGTATTACAGCAGGTCAGTGATCATTACCTGTAATCAAACAGATGTGGTCCTTCGATTTCAATCGCAGATTGCATCAGTATACACCCACTCATTACAGTCACTTCACTGACTATAGACACCACTCCTGTCTGACTGCAAGCAGCAAGCCCAGTCTTATTTGAAGTGGAATCCTAGACAGTTTTCAAGTCGGCAGAATGTCAAACCAAAATGTATTGACTACACCACAGCTAATGGGTAGTGTAATTCGAGTATTTGGGTTTGACATTTTGCAGGGAGATTGCAGTTCAGTGAGGAATAGAGAATTAGCCCATTTCCTCACTGTAGTGTGACCTTGGAGTTGGTACATTTAATGTACAGGGGGTGTAGGGGGCGTGGAGGGGGCATACAGAACAGTAGAATTAACGTACCATTGACTGTAGAGTTCAATGGTACTTCATGTCGAATACATCAAACCACAGTTGTCGAGATGTTCATTTTCACTTTGGTTTACTTTTCGGCATTACAGATTCGGCATTTCGGGTTGACATTCTAAACAGTCTACCAAAGCGGATTAGAAATGCCAGTAGTAAACCCTTCCAGCCTACGCACATCATCCATCCCAGAGCATTTACTGAAAAATAAATTTAGAAAACATAAAATAAGCAAATGTAAGTATTTTGTGAACAATGAAAGGTATTAAGACAGTACAAATAGCAATGTTATAAGTAAGAAGTTTTCTTTACACTGATAATAGTCAGTACATTCGTAGTAATATTATAGTATATTATAAACCACACAAACCCAAAGTTATACTTTTGCTGCACTTTCACAAACAAATTGTCATATCTTGGAATCTATACAACCTAGACATAGAACATTTTTGTTAATCAGGCATAAGCTTTCACATGACAACAAGAAATTTACAGACGAATAAATGCTTATTGATATATTTTCAAAAATATGAAAATGTATGCTTCATTCTATAACTAGCAAAATAACACTGAATATCTATCAAAATGTGCAATTTACAGTACAAATATCCAAGGTAGTTTTCTTCAACAACATCTGAGGTTTCACCTGATGTCATGTACCAGTTTGTAAAAAACTTGTTTTTTGATGTATTAAGTACATATGGAAATATTACTTATTCTCATAATTACTAACAAATAACTAGCATTTTCTCAGGTATAGTGGGATATAAATGGACATTGACAATGAATTTTCCTATCTCCCACTATGGCATATCTCGCAATAATGTGTAGGGCTCACTGTTTTGAATGTATGGACATTTGAATAATAAATGACAACTGGTGATTCATTTTTCTACTGCAGGATATCCTAGACTAACAATCTCATTGTCATTTTTTTATTAATAACTCCTTGCACTTTCTAATACTGCATAGTATTAGCTTGTAAGTCACTTAGTCAAAGAAATCAGACCCAAAAATTTTCTAGATGCCAAAAGGCTGTATGGGTATGAACTGAAAGCATTAAAAAAAGGCATTTTAGGCTTGAATGAGTTAATGCCAGGCTGTTTTGAAAACACCCTGGCAAATGAGTTAAGCCGATTTTTTAAAAATCTCTTCAGAACAAAACAGTTTGGAAGTTGACTAGTGTCATGGAACTTTGTGGTGGAAACGTTAACTTTGTCCCCCTTTGGACCTACTCATCTGGCTGATTTACAGTTTATGACTTGGAAGACGGTGTTTTTCATCTCTTTGACATTTGGAAGTGTAGTATACGAGTTTCATCTTTCATGGTGGTTGAACCCTATTAAGTTTTCCTCGGAGATAAAGTTACTTCAAGAACAAATCCTTCATTCATACCAAAAATGGTTTCAGAGTTTGGATTGAATAAAGCCATCCATCTCCCTCTTTTCTATCAGATCCAAAAATCCAAGGAGAAAAGATTACTTTGTACTCTGGATGGGCAACACAGGTATTCTCTTGACAGAACTAAGTCCTTTAAAATAGCATCAGCTGTTTGTTTCCTTTGAAGGGATAGAGATGGGTCAGCCAGTGTCTAAACAGACTATTTCCATATTTTTGTTCCAGGCTATTGCCTTTTGTTGTTCCCATCATGGTGAATCCATTCCAGGCAGTATCAAGGTACATTCATTTACTGCTTATCCTTACTAATGGCCTATTGGAAAGGAGTGAATTCTAGAAGCATTGCAGAGGCAGCTAATTGGTCCTCTGTAGACACTTTTACTACACATTACAAACAGGATTCCTTTTCTAGGGCCAGATCTCAGTTTCATAGAGTCATTCTACTGGGGCTCCTGGAGCCTTATCCTCCTTTCCTACAGGCTGGATAAGTTATGGTAATCTACCCACTTAGCTTAGGCCATTGTAGCAATGAATCAAATGGAAAACGCACCAAATAAGCCTGTATACAAACTCCGTTTATTACAGTAAAAGCACACTAAGCTTAAGTGCTTTCATCTTTCACATAGAAGACTTCATCTATGTGAAAGATGAAAGTGTGTAATGTTGGTGCATTTTTACTGTAATAAACGGAGTTCGTATACAGGCTTGTTTCAGTGCATTTTCCATTTGGTGACTGGTCTTCTGTTATTCGCACTGCACCAGATTTTTGGACATTGTAGCAATGAGATTCACAAATACAGTACAATTATGTAAGTTGCAGTGTCTGTAACTGACTATAACTTGATATTCAAAGTCCTCACTGCTGCAGTGGCCGCACCCTCCCTCTATTCACATTTATTTTTCTGTTTTTAAATATACTTGATTAAGGATAGTTAGCTCTTTTGCTTCTGGGGCAAGAAAGTCTTGAAGAGTTTGGTGTCCAGACTGCTGCTTTTATCCACTTGGGAGCTTGTGCCTTTGCATACTGGGTGCATGTGTGGAGGGGAGCCAGAGACTTTTTGAGAATGGCCATCTGTTATATCCTAGGTAGGATATGACCCACTTACCTTAGGCTACTGCAGCTGTGAGTACTTTGAGTATCTACTGTTAGGGTAAGTGCAACTTATACAACTATATTTTTGCTGCTGACATACCTTCCTATGTACACCGAGCTTACCTAGATAGAAGTTCTTAACTCATTGAAGCTCAGGTAGCAAATATATTATATACACACACACACACATATATATATATATATATATATATATATATATATATATATATATATATATATATGTATGGATATATATATATATATATATATATATATATATATATATATATATATATATATATATATATATATATATGGGTCCCCTTCACTACACCGACACGCCACAAAGCCGACACCCAAAACACCGAGACCAAAAGACCGAAAACACACAATACCGAACACCATAACACCGACACCCAAAACGTAAACTACCCATTACAGACAACTATATATGCACTAGCCTTAACCCAAACCCTAACCCTAAGGTCTGACACTACCGCACACTTACCCTACCTGCACCCTAACCCTAACTCACTTAACCCACCCTTAAACATAAAGTCCGTCACTATCGCACACTCACCCTACCCGCACCCTAACCCTAACTCACTTAACCCGCCCCTAAAACTACAGTCCGTCACTATCACACACTTACCTTACCCGCACCCTACCCCTAAGTCCGACACTACCGCACACTCACCTTTCCCGCACCCTAACCCTAAATCCCTCACTATCGCACACTTACCTGTCCGCTCCCTAACCCTAAATCCCTCACTATCGCACATTTACCGAGTCGCGCTCACACATTGCCCATATCGGTGTTTCGGCTGTCGGGAGTTCACCTTGTTGATCATCTGCGTCGTCGGTCTTTTGGTCTCAGTGTTTTGGGTGTCGGCTTTGTGGCGTGTTGGTGTAGTGAAGGGGACCCATATATATATATATATATATATATATATATATATAATTTTTTTTTTTTTATGTGTGTGTGTGTGTATATATATATATATATATATATATATATATATATATATATTCAGAGACTTGGGAACACGTGGACAGTAATCTAACCTTTGACTATCACGTGTCTACAGTAGTGAGGAAATTGTCGCTCGTCTTATGTATTCAAATAAGATAATGAGGCTTGGGTGTTTGTTTAAGTAGTTTATTACACACAAACACATCAGAATGGATGACTGAACCATTAAACTTAAATGAACTAACTAACTGACTGACTGCTACGCACATACATGCTTTCACTCCAGCTGCTCACTCAAAATGGCACTCTTGCTTGCACGTGCTCAGTACTTACATGCACTTGCCCACGGACTGGAATGGCTCTTAAAGGAACAACACACACGCTGATCTACAGAAATTATTTTATGTTATGCAACTTTTAAACAAAGATATAGCTCCAAGGAGGTCACTTTTTGGAGCTATATACCTTTGTTTATACATATATATATATATATATATATATATATATATATATATATATATATATACACCTTAATAGATACCTTAAACCTCCTGTAGTGGAGACCGATCGTATATATGCAAGTGACCCCTTAAGAACATCAAGTGTTTCAGCTACATGGCTATGGCTACTGAATGTCCATGACTTTTTTACTTTGTTTTTATGGTTACATTCAGGCCAATAAAACAAACTCCACTAACTGTGGACATGCAGACATGCATGTTTGAGCCTTTTTATTGACCTTGTTAGAACAGTATAAGTGGATAGTTTTCCTGTACTTCTGAAATACAGGGCCATTAAACCTAGCTGATGCCCATTACTGAATTATTTGTCTGTGTCCATTTTGCCCTCTGGTTTGGATGTTAGTTGGGATATTTTGCCAGCACCTTTATGGGCATGGCACAACATAGCACTATAACAAATATTCCACTGCATTAAACTTGACCACCTGCCACTACTTTAGACATTATTACTAATCAGAACTGCGGTGGTGGTGCTGCGGTAGCATTGTCGCCTCATAGCAAGATGTTGTCCCGTTCAATTCTCAGCTAGAGCGTCTTCTGTGTGGAGGCGTACGTGAATGGGGCATGCCTTCATTGAAGGTTGTGCGTCAGGGCTGGTAACCCGGTACGTAAAAATCCACTACCAATCATTTGCGGACCAGAGTTCCGCTGTGGCGACCCCTAACCGGGAAAACCCGAAAGACACAAACACATGCGTGTTTTGTAGTTCTGTGCAGTCTGCCCGCCCCACTTCACTTCAAACTGCCAAACTATTTAACTTTAGGGGTGTTCAGTCTTCTGCATTGCACCCCATACATATTATATACACACACACACACACACGCATGCATACATATATATATATATATATATATATATATATATATATATATATACGCACACACACACACACACACAGTACTGAATATAGTCAAAACCACCAAACATCAATCACGCGCGTGCATGTGGGTGGAAACCTTGCAGTTGTTAGAATCTTCTTTTGTCAAACTTCTGAAAAGCCGGTCTACTTTTTCAAAAGGTGTAATTTGACATTAAAGGCTTTTCTGTGTGCGAAGTCACAGGACAGCAGGGAATTCACCTTTTCCCCACTGTAGTGTGATTTCGGAGTTGGAATACCTAAGTAGCATGGGAAATGGAGAATGAAGGGGGAGGCTGACCCCTGCAAAACGTGTTTTTTTTTTTTTTTTTTTAAGTTTTTGATGTGCCGAGTTGCTATCTTTTTGGGAAGTATGATTTGAGGCTTGATTTTTTTTTTTGATAGTTCAATGAAGTATCATAATTCTGTATATCCATCTTTTTCCAATTTTTGCACATGGGGTTGGGGTATCATTTCAACAGTGACAATCATCTTCCTATGTCTCTCACTTTGATATATTCTCTGTCTTCTCCCTGTGGTATTCTTTCCTGCAACTATTCTCACTTTGTCTTCTAATGTCTTCATATCTCTCTATATAATAGCAGCATAAACATTCTCAGTTAATATGGCTGCATCTTATCCATGAAGCTCTGCTAAGCATGATTCCATTTTTTCCATATATGTTTTTGGTATTATAAACTGCTTCTTGAACTAAATGCTGTAGCATCTGTAAGTATATATTTGTTTTTAGCATACCCTTTTATCTGTGAATATGTTTTTTTCTTTTTTTTATTTCTTATATGATTCTGTTTGCATGGGCTGTGTCTGCAAATGATTCATTGAGATCAGTATACTACCCCGTAAACAAATATGAATAAATAAATAAAACTAAATAAACCCTAACCCCTTTCTCATATTTGGATTTTATGTTTTCTTGTCTTCAACATTTCCTGTTTCGTACTATTATCTGGTTTCTTTTATTTCCTGAGTCTTGCTGTCTGCATCCTTAAAAATTCTACTTTTCGGTCCCACCAGTTTACTCCCTCTTGAGGTCTCATAATTATAAAGTCCTGCTCTTCACTCTCCCTGTTTATTAGATGTTCTTCGTCTTCCATTGCTGCAGTCCTGACTATTGGGTATAGTCCGCGTCCAGTCGGCCCGAATACCAGAGTATTGACGCCGCCGGGTCATGGCGCCTTAGACTGACGCCAGTACGCCAGGGTACTATGCGCATGACCGGCGCCATATCCTCAGTCTTTTTGCCGCATGGTCCGATGCAGAAGCAATTTTGCGAGTGCAGGTTGGCGTTCTGAGATATTTCGAAACCGGAGTTTCAGACCGAAACAGAGTTAACATTTTGGTTTTTTCTTGCCTCAGTATTTAACCGGATGTCAGAAAAAGTGAATAACTGTATTTCTTGTGGGAAGCAGATACCGCATAGGGATTATCATACATTGTGTATACCTTGTTTAGGGCCTGCGTTGTGGGTTGCCGTTCTTGTGCTAGATTTAACAAACGCACTATTAAGAGGAGGCTAGATTGTGCCAGGTTAGTGTTTGGGAAGCGTTGTAATTATAATATGCCGCGATGCTCCGACGCCCGCTTCATCCAAGAAGCGCAAGGACAAAACAGTGAAGCCTAGGGTTGATGAACCGGCAGTCCCGGACGTCGGTTCTTTAGAAGGCTCAGTGGAGCCAGAGGTTTTGCCAGGAGTTTCCATGGAGTCTCAGGCAGAAACTTTATTGTTACAGGATGTGCCCTCTCAGGAGGTAGGCCAGGCTGAGGGGGCTTCTCAGGTAACTGTTCTTCCCTCTCTTCCCAGTAGTTAGGGCCTCTCCTTCTGTTGCCAAAGCTTCCTTTAGAGGTAGGCCAACTTCAGCTTCTGTGGGGGCTTCTCCTAGCATTTCGGGCTCTGTGCCTAAGAAACATATGCTTAAAATGGCAGAAGATTTGATTACTATGATTAGAGGTTCTATGCCCCGCCTGATAAGAGGCCTAGGGTGGAACAGGAGTTTGATAGTTTTGAACAGTGTTCACAGGCTTCAGAGTCTTCTGTGGAAGACTTACAGGAGTATCCTACTTATTCTGATTCTGATGTGGATGATTCCACTCCTACAGCTTCTCCTCCTGAGGATTTTTCATTTTCAGAGACTCTACACTCCATGAGGGAGCACTTTAAATGGGAAGGCCAGGATTACTCTGATTCCAGGAAAAGGCTTAGGGAATTCTTGTTTTTACCCAGCATAGGCCCTTAGCTATTCCTCCTGTGTTGGATGTGGTAGAACATGTTTTTGCAGAGGCTTCCCTCAATCCTGACTCTCTCCCTCCCTCCCTGCCTGATATAGGTATTATTATAGGTGCCCTCATCATAAGTATTTGTTTAAGAGTCCCACGGCGGACCCAGAAACTGTTTCTCAGGGGCCTAAAGGTGTTAAAGCTTCTGTGGTTAAAATGTAATCCTGTCTGAATAAAGGGGAGAGGGCTTTTGTTTGGATGGGAAAAAAAAGTATACTTCTTCCACTCTAGCCATGGGAGTTTGAATTGTCAGTTTCACATGCTAAAATATCAAAATTATCTCCTTTCACAATTGAAATCTAAGGTAGATGCTTAAGGTATTGAGTGTAAAGAGTTGCTGGATTTGGTTCATGTGTCTGAACAAGTGGGTAAGCATTCTTTGCAGTGTGGTTTTGATGCTGTACAGGCCTCCTCGAGGGTGGCTGCTACTAGTTCTGTTCTTCGCAGACATGCCTGGTTGAAGGATCAGAATTTAGCTGAGCATGTTAAGACAAGGATTTTGGATGCTCCTTTACAGTCTGATGTGTTGTTTGGACCGCCTGTGGAAGCAGTTTTAAAGAAAATGGAGGACAAAGCTAAGTCTATGCAGACTGTTAAAGATTTTTGCAGGTGCAGCCTCGTTTAGTAGAAATTGGCCTGCTAAGGGTGGACATATCCTGCTTATGATTCCCAGTCTAGGGGTAGGTCTAGACGTGGTAGGGCAGGGCTCAAGGTTCTTTTAGGCCTAGATCAGGAGCTCAGACTTCTGGTGAGGGCAGGGGTCAGTCCTTTCGTAAACAGACCCAATGACCTGCCTTTTCAGCTGCCAGTGGATTCTCGTCTGGCAGCTCCTTTGGGAGGAAGACTGTCTCTTTTCAAAGAAAATTGGGATTTAATTACTCAAGACAGATGGGTGTTGGATATCATTCAACACGGTTACAGATTTTATTTCCACACAATGCCCCTTTCAAAGGCATGCCAGACGTTCCTCCTCCACAAAGAAAAGAGGCTCACAAGCAAGTTTCTCAGTTACTCCAGATGGGGCCATTCAGCCAGTCCCTGTATCAGAAAGGGGCTTAGGATTTTATTCTCGCCTGTTCCTAGTACCAAAGAAGGGAACACGTGGAGACCAATTTGGATTTATCTATCCTCAACACTTATCTGGACATTCCCAAGTTCAAGATGTTGGCGTTACAACAGCTTTTACCTCTGCTGGGCAAAGATCACTGGATGGTAACTTTAGATCTCAAGGAAGCTTACCTTCATGTGCCTATAAGGCTAGGTTGCCGGAAGTATCTAACTGGAGATTTTCATTATCAGTTCTCTGCATTGCCCTTTGGCTTATCTACTGCCCAGAGTATTCACAAAGGTTCTGGCTCCAGTGATAGCTTACTTCAGGCTTCAAGGAATTCAAATCTATCCTTACTTGGACGACTGCCTGATTCTGGCTCAGGAAAAGGAAGACCTTCTACAGCATCTGGAATATGTCATAGCAGTGCTAAGATGCCTAGGGTATTCTGTGAACGAAATAAAGTCCAGTCTAGTACCCTCTCAAGACATGTGCTTTCTGGGTGTGAGACTGAATACAGCAGCCCAGATGGCCTTTTAACCCCGGACAAACAAAAGAGTCTGTCACTTTACTTCCATCAACTATCTCATCAGTCCGTGCTGACTGCAAGGACAGTCCTTCAAGCATTAGGGTTCATGGCATCTTGTATTCTGGTGCTTCCCAATGCCAAACTGCATATGAGGAAGCTGCAATGGTATCTCAAAATGTATGGACACAGCACTGCCAGGATTTGGACACTGTCATTCAAATAATACCTTGCCTTCAAAAGGAATTCTTGTGGTGGGCTCAGGAATGTCACCTAAACAAGGGACTCTCTGTGACCCGGCCAGAGGTCAGATTTTAACGACAGATGCCTCGGACATTGCTTGGGGAGCTCATCTAAATGGAAAGTGGATACAAGACAAGTGGCCTGCCAGACTACAGCATCTACATATCAACATGAAGGAGATGTTAGCAGTCCAGTTTGCATTGATGGCTTTCAAGGAGTTACTTCTTCCAGGGCAGGTGTTGATTCTAACAGACAACACAACTGTCATGTGGTACATCAACAAGCAAGGGGAACACATTCTTATCCTCTATGCAGGCAAGCAATGATTTTATGGGAGACTGCGTTAAGCTTGCAACTAACTCTTCAGGCAAGGTTTCTGCCAGGAGCACAGAACTCCTAGCAGATGTGTTAAGCAGACAAATCATGGATCCCCACGAGTGGAAACTGGATCTTCATGTATTTCAGAAATTGACAGTGTCATGGGGAACTCCAGACATAGATCTGTTCGCTTCTCCACTAAACCACCAGCTGCCAAAGTATTGCACAAAGGGGTTTCATCACACAGCTTGGAAAGTGGATGCTCTGTCTTTCAGTTGGAAAACCTTCATGTCTATGCCTTTCCACCTCTGCCTCTTCTTCCAAAGGTACTATTAAAGGTCAGACAAGACAGGCCAAGGATGATTTTGATAGCTCCAGATTGGCCTCGCAACACTGGTATCCACTACTACGGAGTCTGGTAAAGAAGCCTCCATGGCCTTTACCTCTGATTCCTCATCTGTTATCTCAGAAGGACGGTCATCTGCTCAATGTCAAGCTTCACTCTCTTCATCTAACAGCCTGGCATATTCTCTGTTGAAGCACAGCAGGTCTCAACTTCCTCAACAAGTTTTAAATGTGATTATGGAAGCTAGAAGGCCTAGTACAAGGAAGGTGACGCAGAAAATGATGGAAGAGATTTTTATTTTGGAGTACAGCAAAGAATTTGGAGATTTCTGAGCCTAATTTGAGTGTGGCTCTTCAATATCTTACTGAGTTATTGGACAAAGGTTTGTCCTTCTCTTCCATTAAGATTCATGCTGCAGCAATTTCAGCTCACTATGATTGTGACCCACCTTTGTTTATCCTTTGTTCAAGCAGTTTCTTAGAGGGCAAAGAATATAAGACCCGAGCTCCTACTCCTGCTTGGGATCTCAATTTTGTGTTGGAAAAACTTACTCTACAACCTTTTGAGCCTGCGGCTACTGCTGAATTGAAATACTTGTCATGGAAGACTGCTTTTCTGTTGGCTATTACTTCTGCAAGAAGGGTGTCTGAGTTGCAGGCCCTTATGGCAGTAGAGCCCTTTTTGATTTTCCATAAGGATAGGGTATCATTACGTACTAATCCTTCCTTTATGCCTAAGGTGGTTTCTAGTGTGGCTTTAAACCAAACTATTCATTTGCCTACTTTTTATGCAGACCCCAAAATAAAAGGGAAAAGATTTTGCACACTTTAGATGTACACAGGCAATTGAGATATTATTTAAGCAGGACTAAGGATTTTAGACAGTCTCAGCAGTTGTTTGTTTCTTTTGCTTTGAGTTCCCAGGGCAAGCCTGTGTCAAAACAAACTATTTCCAGGTGGATTGGCTTTGCATTGCATTTTGTTATTCCCATCATGGCAAGGAGATTCCAGCTGGGATTAGGCCTCATTCCACTAGGCTACTGCCACTTCAACAGCATTTCTAAGGGGTGGCTACTATGATATTTTGGAAGCAGCTACTTGGAGTTCAGTGCATACTTTCTCTAAGCATTATCAGCTTCCTATCTACTCTAAGTCTAGGGCTGGTTTTGCCACAGCTGTTTTGCAAGGCATGTTGGCAGCACCTACTTCTTTATAATTTGCCAGCCTCCCTTACCTCTGCTTTGGGATTCTACTCAGGACTGCAGCAATGGAAGACGAAGAACATAGTACAGTTTTGTACCTACCATAAATGTAGATGTTCGAGGATTCCATCCTCCCTCCTTCCCCTGTATTTAGGGGTGGTTGTGTAGGTGAGTTTACATGCTTATATTTTGTATATATTGTTGTATATATTGTACATGTTTTTGGTGCAGGTTTTTGGGACTTGTCTTTTGGGGTCTTCTGACATCTGGGGCAAGAAACTCTGGTATTACTATACCCAATAGTCAGGACTGCAGCAATGGAATCCTCGAACATCTACATTTATGGTAGGTACAAAACTGTACTTTTTCTAACATACCCCCATCTTCTTCACTCCCACCCATTTCCTTTCATGGTCTGTTATTTCCATAACATCTGCTGGATGTTGCATTAGTTGCCTAGAGTTTAGTCTGTCTTGTTTTTGTTATGTGACATTTCCTTAGCTACCAGGTGTGCCATATGTATAACTGCTGTCTGATACAACAGTAAGCATTTCATACTTCCACTGCACTATTTAGCATACTTTGTGCTTCCACATTTTTATGCATATACCAAGTGTAACACTTAAGCAAGTTTATTGCTGATGCATTTGCTGTTCCTTGAGTGTTCCAGTGAAAGACAATATGTATTAAGAATGCACCCTGTAGAGCATATTGCATCAGGGCAGCTGCGGTGGTGCAGCAGTTAGCATTGCTGGCTCACAGCAAGAGGTTCTCCAGTTCGATCCTCAGCTGGGGTGCCTTCTGTCTGGTGTCTGCATGTCCTCCCTGTGGTCGCGTGGGTTTCCTCCGGGTGCTCCGGTTTCCTCCCACATCCTAAAGACATGCTGAAGGTGAATTGGACACTCTAAATTGGCCCTAGGTGTGAGTGCGTGTGTGCCTTTGGTAGAAGGTTGGGCACCGGGCTGGCAACTCGACACCTTAAAACTCCACTGCCAATCATGAGCGGACATCCGCTGTGGTGACCCCTAACCAGGAAAAGCCAGAAGAAGCTGTCATTTTTACTTACATCATTTATACTCAGTAATTTAGCAAGAAATGGAGAATGCATAAGTATTACGTATATGGAGTGCTTAACTGTTGAATAATTATTGTTGACAGATATCTGTTTTCATTGTTGTGGTAGTATTGTCTGCATATTCCTATTTGTACAGTAACTTGTTTGTTTGTAGAATTTCTTATATTACAGGCATTTCTTAGTATGTTATATGTCTACAGTAAAACTTTTCTTCTTGCTCCTCCACTGTAAATTGGATCTGCCCAGTAGACCTTTTGGTCAACAAATAAGAATATACAAATTATAAGTAAAACATGCACTCCACAAAGAGCATTGCATAGTACAACAAATTAATGACATCACATTATTAGTATGCAGAAACATTTTTAAAAGTGTCCAAACAAATACAAATGCTCTTTACAGATAAAGAATATATTTTTTCACTTATATAAAATATAAAAAAGAAACTAAAATGATTATATAATACCAATTCACCATCATTGGATGTGGATAAGACCTGCTTTACCTACACTGATTGCTGACAGCCTAAACCCAACTTTTTGCATTGTAAAACTGGGCATAATGGGTTTTAATCATCTTTTGGACTGACAGAATACATTTTTCATTTTGCTTGTTTTTACAGTAGTGTGGAATAGCAGCAGGTATTAAAAAAGAACAATAATAATTTTGAGTTTAAGTATTGTGTGAGAAGCTCATCAGCTCATACTTTTGGTGTAACTCAAGAAATTTTTTTTTGAGCTGTGATAAAGAGTTGGAGTTGCCTAGAACATAATAAGTCCTTGCTGAGTTTAATTCTGGTGGCTGCCAACAAAAGCAGTTACTTGAAAATGGAAATCAGTGTCTAAACCAACCATACTAGTAGTAGTGAATATAGTAACCGAGATAAAAGAACTGGAAATGGGATCTTTAGAAAAGAGTAGGAGCAAATTACATAGAACAAAATGGGAAATGTGGGATCAATACATGCAAAATAATGTTTTGGAGGAGGAATGATGTTTAAGGGAAGGCAGGAATGGAATGAGCTATATAATGTCCAATTGACAAAAGACTTTATAGAAAATTATATGAGATGTATAATGTTTGCAACTGAAAATAAGTCAGTATGGTTTGTTTTAATTTATATAAATGTATGATTCTGTATGTCATGTGATAATTCAATAAAGATGTTTCTTGTTAAAAAAATAATAACAATAGTAATAAAGCTGAGTTATTCTAGTGTGATGAGGACAGGGGTGGGGTGCCTCTGGTCATTCCTGACTTGCCTGACACAAATTATTTGAATGCATCCTTAGTGAGTGTAACTTGATATTGCTATGAGACATTGTGGAATGAAAGTGTTTAAGTTAGGGATTCTGTTATACAGAGATGGGATAAAATGGCAAAATCTGACAAGGCGGCAGAAAAACTGTTTATATTATGAGAATTCGTCAGTAGAAATTATTCTAATATCCACACATAGTTACATAATATTTTTATTTAAAACAATGTTTGCAGAGCTTAAAACAAAATGTAAATCTTTGTTGTAGGAAGCGCAGCTATAATACTGCGAAGTCGGCTGAAAGTAAAAGTGGTTAAGAAACTGGCAAATATTCAGGAGACTGAAAGCCGATACAAAGTGGATGAAAATGGTCTGGTACCACAAAGTTCCATTGACACAGACAGTGGTAAGATCATACTACAGGTACAGGTAGGTTTTAATTTTTAAGTATGTCTTCCAACTTAGTAAGCATCATGTGGAAGTGTAATAATTAGGCTCACCTATACAAAATGTATGTTTTAATTAATAATCTAAAATTAAGAAGTAAATGTTTGTCTTCTAACCTATATGGCAAACGTTGCCACCCCCCCACCCCCTGCACCATTCTGTCTGTTATGTAGCATAATCTTTTACATAGTCATCATTACTTCAAGAAATGGCAAACTGTTTTTGCACATTTCAAGGAATCAAAGACATAATTTATGAAGCATATTACTTGAATTTTTGCAATTGAAGCACTTGCTACTTCAACAGAAGAATCACATCATCATCAGATGTAAAGCATAGCATGTGACTTAAGACAACTTTCTAAAAATGCACATTGTGAAAAGTAGAAATGTCTTGAAATACTTAAGTGTATTGTATACTAAGCCCATAATGTTACTTTTGAAACTTATCACACATTATTCATAAGTTCATAGGTGTGTACTAGGCTAATGGCCCTGGGGCCTTTACAACCTTAGTCCGTGGAAGTGCCCTGGCATTGTGCCACCAGTCGTTAGTTCCCAGTGCCTCTATCAAGTAGATCCACTGGAGTGATCTCCGGGATGAACTTTCTATTTCCCATCCACTCATCAAGATTTCTCTTGAAGAGGGCTAGTGAGGTGCTCTGCTTGACATGTATGGGAAGTCTGTTCCAGAGCATGGGTAGTCTCTGGATTATGAACCTGTCCCTCCAGCATGTTCTGTTGATTGTGGTAATGAGGTTGAAGTCTCTGGAGCGTGTGGTGTGGAGGGATTAGCTGGAGTTTTTTGAGTCTGTCCATGTAGGACATGTGTTTAAGGCGTAGGATTCTCTTTGTGAGGTACTTTTGTGGCCTCTCCAGCTGTTGCTGGTGTCTAGTGAGGTACATGCTAAATGGGGCATTATACTCTGATTAGTCTAGTGAGGAAAGAGTAGAGAGAAATGATGACCTCTTTCTTCCTGGATGCAAAACCCTTGGTAATGAGATGTGCCATATAGAAGGACTTTCTGACCACGGTGACAATGTGGTGGTCGAAGGAGAGGTTGCTGTCAATCTGTGCCCCAGATCTCTTATAACGCCTTCAGTATTCAGTGGGCTCCCATCGATGTGGTAATTAGTGGGAACTGAGTTTTTCCCAAAGGGAATGATGACGCATTTTTTGGCTTTAAGCTTAAGGCCATGATTTTGACACCAATCATTGGTCTCAGTGAGGCCTTTCTGTAGGATGTCTACATCACTTGGGGAGTTAATATTGGCTCCCAGCTTGCAGTCGCTTATGAATTTGGTCAGCCAGAGTCACTCTGTGTTGGCCTGGACTTCTGAGAAGTAGATGCCAAACAGGAGAGGACCCAGGACCGATCCCTGTGGGACTCCACTCGTGACTGTTCGGCAGTCTGACTTGGAGTATGCTACTTTCACACTGTGGGTTCTGTCTGTGAGCAAGTTTGCAACCCACCTAATGATATAGAGGTTGATGCCTAGTTTGCTGAGTTTATCAATAATTCCTGAGTGAGGAATGGTATCAAATGCCTTGGCCAGATCAAGGTAGGCTGTATGAACTGCCTTACCTTCATCCACCACTCTGGTGACTGACTCAAAGAAGTCAACCAGGTTGACCAGGCATGATCTACCTTTCACAAAACCAAATTGCATGGGATCTAGCATTTGGAGATTCCCTAATATCCCTGTTAATTAGGTCCATGATGATGCGCTCCATAGCCTTACTTGTTAGACACGTCAGGCTAATGAGGCAATAATTTCCAGGGTCTGTAGTCGCTCCTCCTTTATGGAGAGGGATGACTGTAGCAGTGCGCATTCGGTAGGGACAAAGCCTGAGGTGAGGCTGTGAGTGAACAGAGCACACTGATGTGGTGCCAGTTCACTTTTTAATTCATGTAGGACACAGCCAGGGATGTTGTCGGGTCCCATGGAAGCTGTATTCTTGGCCTTAGATGATGCAGCTTTAACCTGTGATGTAGTAATGCTGGGTGCCTGGCATTCTTCCGGTATTGAGATTGTTCCTTGGGGGGGGGTGTAAAGTTGGCACTGAATTTGTTGGCCAGTATGTTGGCAGTATCTGTTGTCTACGTATAGGAGGTACCATTGTGCAGTAACTCAGAGCAAATCTGGGTATTGCCATAGAGATTCTTGATATAACTATAGAAGGCTTTGTGGTTGTTTTTAGTGTCTACCACAATTCTGCTTTCATAGCTGGCTTTCGAGATTTTGATGAAGGATCTCAACTTTTTGTTGAGGCTAATAAGGGAATTTTTCCAGTCTTGGGACATCACCTTTTTCTGCAACAGTTTCCTCCTTCTGTTGTACAGTTTATTAATAGCAGGGGACCACCAGACTAGCTTTGTTTTTTTGGAGGAGAGCATCTTGTTTCTGTTGGGTACCGCTAGTTCCATGCATTTATGTAAGTGTTCGTACAGTGCATTGGTGTATGATTTGGCAGTCATGCATCTATTTTCCATTGGCAAGGGTGTTGTGAAGTTAGCCACCTCTGTTTTTAGGAGTCCAAAGTCAGCTTTGGAGAAGTTTTTCATGGTGGATACCTTTGCGTGGGTTGTGGGTGAGATGTGGATTTCCATGAGCTGTGGATTTCCATGGTGATTAGTTTGTGGTCGGATCTAACCAGGGAGGAATTGACTGTTGCTGTAGAGCAACATTTGCCCATGTTGGTAATAACCAGGTCAAGGATGTTGTTTCCTCTAGTGGGGGTAAGAGTGAGCTGGTCCAAGGCATTGGAATTGATGAATTCCAGGAAGCGTTGGGCCAATGCATTGGTGCATGAGTAGTTTTCCCGGCTGATGGAGAGGTAGTTGAAGTCACTTAGTATGAGAGTGTTGGGTTGAATCTTAATAGTTTTCAGGGTGCTTAGGAATGTGGAGTGAGGGTCTTGGGACATGGTTGGGGACCTATAGCAGGCTACGACCTGAATTGCCATCTTACCCAATGGTAGTTGTACCTGGAGTATCTGAGATGTGTTATGCTGGGCTACTATTCTGGAGGTGTACATATCCTTTATGATTATGGAGACACCACTGCCTTTGGAGCTTTGGTCCATGTTCTGGGGCCGAAAGGTGTGGAATGAGTTATAGCTTGGTAGCGCAGGGGTGCTTTCTGCTGCTTTAAACTAGGTCTCCGTTACAGCACAAATGTTGATGTTCTCCATTTTGAGGAGTGCTTCGAGAGAGTGCAGCTTGTGATTTAGACTTCTAGCTTTGAGCAGCATGACCCTCAGATTGCATTTATTTATAGCTGTTACGGTGGTAATTTGGTCTTTGGAACATCGCCTAAAAAAAGGCACTATAGGGGTGGCAAGAACCTTAGCCAGTACTTGGAAACCCAGGGGTGACAGATGCAGGCCCTCTCTGCCAAAGCATCCGAGGTCTGTCAATCATGTCATCCCAAGCAGGCAGATACTGGATCCCGTTAGAATGCCACCAGAACCTCCATATTCATAAAGGATATGTACACCATATTCATAAAGGATATGTACACCTCCAGAATAGTAGCCCAGCATAACGCATCTCAGATACTCCAGTTACAACTACCATTGGGTAAGCTGGCAATTCAGGTCATAGCCTGCTATAGGTCCCCCCCCTGACATCTCAGATGCTCAGGTAAGAGTCGCCCTCTCCAAAGCAAAAAACACAGCATCAATGGGACCAGACGGTGTCCCGGGCTGCGTCCTACATGAACTCCAAGAAGAGCTAAACCCAAACATAAAACTACTGTTCAATCTCAGCCTTACTACAGGATATGTACCCAAAGAGTGGCGTACAGCAACAGTGGTCCATCTCCACAAAGGTGGTGCCTCAACGGATCCTGGAAACTATCACCCCATAAGCCCGACTAGCTTGGTCTGCAAAGCTATGGAAGGGATCATCATGGACCTCATAAATAAAGATATTGGGGACCTACAGACACTGGATCCTACCCAGTTCGGCTTTGTTAAGGGCAGATCCTGCCTCTTAAACCTGGTCGATTTCTTTGAAACAGTCACCAAGGCCATTGACGAGGGGAAGGTGGTCCACACAGCCTACCTGAACCTCGCAAAAGCCTTCGATACAATACCCCACTCGGGCATTATAGATAAGCTCACCAGCTTAAATATAAACCCCTATGTCACTAGATGGGTTGCAAACTGGCTCAAGGACAGAACCCACATGGTTAGAATTTCTGGAGCCATGTCAGACTCCAAACCAGTTACAAGTGGCTTCCCACAAGGCTCAGTCCTGGGACCTCTCTTGTTCGGTATATATTTCTTGGAGGTACAGGCCAACACAGAAGGACTGTGGCTGACCAAGTTCGCAGATGACTGCAAACTGGGTGCCATAATCGACTCTCCAGCCAACACAAGCATCCTCCAAAAGGGCCTCATAGAAACAGACAACTGGTGCCAGAGCCATGGCCTCAAGCTAAACGCCAAAAAGTGTATAGTCATCCCCTTTGGCAAAAACAAAGTACCCACAAATTACCACATAGGTGGTAATCGATTAAGTACAGAAGAAGTAATTAGGGACCTGGGGGCCCAAGTTGATAGCAGTCTCTCATTTGACAACCACGTGGCCAAAGTGGTTAGAAAAACATTTTATATAGCCCACCTAATCATGAAGGGATTCACATCTATATCAGGGGAGGTCACCGTGCTTCTTTACTCATCCCTCATCAGGCCCATAATTGAGTACAATGCCCCTTTTGGGATGTACCTTACCAGACACCTGCAGCAACTGGAAAGACCCCAAAAGTACCTCACCAAGAGGCTCAAAGGGCTCAAACAGATGCCATATGCTGCCCGGTTAAAGAAACTCCAGCTCTACTCAGTGGCATACCACCTGCTCAGAGGCGATCTGTGCCTGACGATAAAGCCATGTCTAACCCGAATTAATGGACATGCTGCACCTCAGAAAATCCAAATCCCATCGAGCTACGCTCGAGACTTGAACCTCAGCACTGAAATAAATAGGACATGCTGGAGGGACAGATTCATAACCCAGAGGCTCCCTTCACTCTGGAATAAAATCCCAGTCCAGGTTAGGCAGAGTCCCTCATTGACTCTCTTCAAGAGGAATCTTGATGAGTGGATGGGAGATCGTAGGTTTACCCCGGGTATCACTTCTGTGTCACTGTTAGACAGAGGCACAGTATACTAACCTCGAAAAAGGGCATAGCAAAATTAATTTAAAATGGGTGGCAAAAGCCAAACACACTCTGGCTAGGCTTATAAATGCCCTAGGGCAGATAGCCTAGTATGAACCTATGAACCTAAGTCAATCATTTTCTTTTTGTACTGTGGTATAATTCTGGGTGATGATAGGATGCTGCTCGGGGCTAGGGTCATACCTGCCTAGGCCACATAATCCTAGAGTTCCACCATGTCTCTTTTCATGTAGACCAGGGAGGTGCGTCTCAGGTCATTCACACCCATATGGACAATGGCAGAGTCACACTTGTACCTTTACTTCTTTGGCTGTAAACTTTGAATTAAATAAAGTCCAAGAATCACACAATTCCATTTGTCCCGGAATTCTGAAAAAAATATTTATGACATTGTCCTCAGCCTGTATAACTCCTGTTTTTGCATATGTGAAGTCTTATGAATTAAAAACCTGTAAAAGTCACAGCTGCGTTTTCATAACACTTTTTAAAGATTTTGTGGTGACAGAGGTCTTAGAAAAGAAGTTATCTTTATCTTACTGTATTCAGTACTGCTCTAGCACTGTATATCATGATAAAGTGTGATAGATGCTAGAGCTACCTGTTAGACATTAATAAGAATTTACTGGACTTTAAGTGACTATATATTTAATACTAAATTGTGCAGGATATAACTGAATTTTCCATGCTGTTAACTAAAATGTCCTTGATATTTTGCATACTTGATTCATTCTACATTGTGATGTTATAAAAAAGATTTCAGTGCAAACTATCATCTTTTGTTTTCACACACCTTGATTTTAGTTCATCTTTATTTTCATTGGAGGTTACTAGGCGATTGACCCTAGAGCCTTTACAAGCCTAACCATGTTTTACCCTTGTTCTCTCATAGACTGAGAGAAAAAAGAAGTTATGTACTCACCATATTGTTCCATCTGAGTAGTCAGACTTTGTTATAGCTGAGAAATGTACATGCATTTGCAATCCAGCCATACAATGCCAATAAAACTATGACTGCCACCATCTTCCTGATAGTTATAAATCTTTGCCATAAACAGTGCCAAGTTTCTTCCAGTATACATCCTTGTTCAAAGGTGAACTTTTCAAACACTCCTTGTCAAGCCTTCATAGTATTTAATCAATGAAATCTTAATCAGCAGTTCTGTGCTGTCAGACTTCAAGTTTCAGTACTTCCATTAAGTCATTCCATATGTTTTTCCATTTATGATCTCTAATATAAGATCAGGTACATTCTACTTAAGTTTTCTCTCTCTCTTTCAAATTTGAGTAATCTTTTTGGCATTTTTACCTTACTTTATAAGCTTATGAATTACTTATACTCATACTGAGCAATTCACCTCTGAACTGTGTAAATAGATAAATGAAGAAGTAGTTAATTTGGAGCTGTGGGCAGCAGCACAGACTCTACATGGTGCCCTGTAGGGGGAAGAGTTGTACAGACCAACTGCTTTGGGCATCTACTGTGGTGCGCATTTTTCTCAAGATAGGAGAACATGGATCACAGATTACGTGCTGTGGCAGGGCTAACCACTCAATGGTGTAGAATATGGCTCTAGATGATTCAGTCATATTAAATAATGTCGCCAAAGTGGGCATGGGTAGTTACCAGTGATAAGTGGGTTGAGGACCTGGCCTACTATAACCTACGCCAGGGACCCATGCTAAAGGTGGGAGGGGTATAGGTGCCCCTATTGGCCAGTGTGTGCCCACCATAAAGCCCAGCAGCCCTGGGTAATAAGCTACTGGCCAGCCAGTGTCTAGTTGCCCAGCCTGGGTTACTTGGGATAGCTCTGTTGAGTGAAAGCTGGACATAAAACCAACCAACCTACCAAACATGAACTGAGAATTGCTGCACTTAATGTAGGTTCACTGACAGGGCGAAGCTTGGAAGTGGATGACATGATGATACGGAAGAGGCTAGACATCTTATGTATACAAGAGACAAGATGGAAGGGCAGTGCAGCAAAGCCACTTGGCTTCGGATCCAGACTCTACTACTCAGGAGGGGGACTGGCTAGAAATGGTGTAGGAATTGTGGTGAGAGAGAGGCTTCAAAAGGCATTGGGGGATATCATCAGAATTAATGATAGACTCATGTCAGTCAGAGTCCAGTTAATGATATGGCAGTGTTCATAATCTCAACCTATACTCCACAACAGGGATGTGATGGTGAGGAAAAGAGTGCATTCCAAAAGCAGTTGCAGGATCTACTAGATAAAGCAGGACAACATGAAGTGGTGTTGATAATGGGTGACTTGACTGCACATATCGGAACAGACAGAACAGGATATGAGGACTGCCTGGGTCCACATGGGTGGGGCAACAGGAATAAAGGAGAAGCTGTTCTAGACTTCTGTCTGGCAAATGGCTTAATAGTAGCCAATACATAGTTCAGAAAGCGAGACGGTCACAAGATTACATACAAGAGTAACCAACATGCAACTGAAGTAGACTTCCTCCTACTAAGGAAAAGGCAGTGGGGTAGAATCCATGATTGCAAAGTAATCCCCAGCGAAACAGTTGGCCCACAACATAAACCACTAGTTGCCACACTCAGCTGCAAGCAGTGGTCAGAGAAGGCTCTAAGGTCAACAGAGACCAGGCTTAAGACCTGGAAGTTGACTGGAGAGAAAGTACAGCAGTTCAAAGAATTACTTGGGGCTCTAGCACCCCAAGAAGAGGAGGAAATAGGTGGAGTTGAACAAGAATGGCAGCGTCTAAGAACAGCATGTGTTAGGACTACAGAAAAGATATGTGGCTGAGCCAGGTGTGGAAATAAGGTACATAAGGAAAGCTGGTGGTGGAATACAGAAGTCCAGGAAGTCATTAAAGAAAGGAGTGCAGGAAGAAGTGGGAGATAGAAAAGACTGACCAGGCTAGGAAGGACTGCTGGTTGGCTAACAAAGAAGCTAAGAAAGAAGTTGCAGTAGCAAAGAATAGGGCATCAGAGGCACTGTACCAACCTCTAGAAAGTGACTCAGTGAGGGGCACAAAGTAACTATATCAGGTTGCAAGGCAAAGACAGAAAGATAAAGAAGATAGACAGACACCCTTCATAAGGGATGCCAGCAACAACCTGCTCACCAGTCCGCAAGACATCAAAGGCAGATGGAAGGAGTATTTCCAGCAGCTTCTGAATGAAGAAAAGCCCACAGAAGCTGTTCTGCCCCAGAAATAGCCTATGATGAGAGAAGAAGGGAAGCCCACCCTAGAAGAAGTAAGAACAGCACTAAGATAAATTAAGTCATGGAAAGCAGCAGGCTCAGATGAGGTTACAGCAGATATGATGAAGATGCTGGGTGAGATAGGGGAGAAATGGCTGTTGAGGGCAGTCATAGCAGTGTGGAGAGAAAGGTGTATTCCAGATGAATGAAGAATAAGCATACTCATGCCAGTGTACAAGAACAAAGGGGACATCCACAACTATGGACAGTACAGAGGCATCAAACTCCTATCACATTGCATGAAAGTTCTGGAGAGGGTGATTGATAAATGGATATGCAGAGTAGTAGAATGTAAGATGGGAGATGAGCAGTTCGGATTCAGATCTGGATGCAGCACAATTGACCTGCTGTTTGCAGTGAGACAGTTACTTGAGAAGAAGCTAGAGATGAGGAGAGAGCCCAAATGGGCATTCCTAGACTTGGAGAAAGTATACAACAAGGTCCCAAGAAAGCTGCTCTGGGCAATACTGCGATGGTTTGAAGTCCTAGAAACATTGGTAGAATTACTGCAGGCTATGTACAAGGATCCAATGACTCAAGTACGAACAGTGTTCAGCCTCACAGAGGGGTTCCCAGTGGGAGTGGGTGTATTTCAGGGTTCAGCTCTGAGCCCACTGCAACTAGGTCAGAGGGGACATGTCACCAAAGTTACTGTATGCAGACAATGTGGCATTACAGGCAAACTCTGAGCAAGAACTTCTGCAAAGGATAGGAGAATGGAATGCAAAACTAAAGGTACATGGGATGAAACTAAGCACAGGTAAGACAGTGGTAAAGGCAGCAAATTGGTGAAATCAGAAGATGCTTAGAATAGAGATAGAAGGGAAGATAGTGGAACAGATAAACAGCTTCAAGTATTTGGATGGGGTGGTTGAGGAGAAGGGAAGTCTGAATGAAGAGGTCAAAGCTAGAATCAGAGGGGTTGCAACCAACTGGCATAGATTGTCAGGTGTAGTCTATGACAGAAGAATGCAAAAGAAGCTGAAAAGTAAGGTATACAAGACAGTGGTGCAACCAGTACTACTGTATGGTACAGAAACCCGGGCAGTAAAGACAGAATAGTTGAAGAAGCTAGAGGTGATGGAAATGAAGTGCCTGAGAAGGGTGGTAGGATGCACATTCACATTGTGGGACAGATGAAGAAATGAGGACATAAGAGCAGAAGCCAAAGTAGCTCCAATTGCTGAAAAGATCAAAGAGAACAGATTATGGTGGTTTGGACATGTGCAGAAAAGCAGAAGACAATTTGGTGAGGAAGATTTGGGACATACAGGAAGAAGGTAAGAGGAAGAGAGGACATCCAGCAAAGAGGTTGATAGACTGTGTGAAAGAAGATCTACTTCAGTCAGGCATGAATGTTGAATAAGGCAGGAGTGTGGCACTGAATCGAGAGAGTTGGTGACAGTTAACATGATACCCCGTCCCCATGTAGACAAATGGGAAAAGGGGGGCTGATGATGATGATGAGAGAAGTACTTCATTTGATACAACAAAGTGTGACTAACAGTTCACTCCTTTCACATTGCCATTACCCAGTCAACGTAGTGTGCTTGTACTCTTATCCACTGAAAGCAATGGGGCCCAGTGATGCTTTCATTGTCTTCTGTTGCCCCCTAATCTTTGTACTTATCTACCAGATATTGATTTCTTTAAATTATATTGTGTAGTAATAGTCAAGGAAGCCCAAAAAAGGTGCAGCTGTCACTCTGTGTCAGACCTCAAGTTATGAAAGAGATACTGGATAGCTAGCGCAGTGAAAAACAGAATCTTGGACTTCATCCCTGTGTCACCTTATATCTCAGTCCTTGCTTGGTACCCCATGACGTTTGATCATTGTCTTTTCTGTACCCATTTTACATCTTCTTTCATAATAATTTTCATAACAGTTGTATAACTATGGCACTTTATGCTTGACACTAAAATAATGCTCTATCTGCCTTTTTAGACTAGGAATGCCACTGGCACAAACAATGACTTAGTCTGTTTTTCTTAAGACTTTTTGCAGATGCATGGTCCCCAGAACCTTACTTCAGATGTTCTTATAACCAACCACATTGGAACCTCTCTCTTTGTACAGTTAAGGGAACTCCGTAATTAGTGTTCATTCACTTAGCATAGTGTATTCCAGGGCCAAGAATTATTAACTGAAAGATTCAGTCCTCAAATTATGACTCAGCAATGCCAGCAGGCTCTCAGTTATCACCTATATAGTACAAACAGTGTATTTCACTGGAAAAGAGAATAGTATAGGCCTTGCAGGTGTTTTTTTTGTCTGTATTGACGTGTTTTACTGTGATTATACCCAGGATGGTGTGGGTTTGGCAGGGCTGATTTACTTTCACAGTAGAAAAAGAGATCACAATAGGTTTTAAGAAATGCAAGAGATGTGAGCACAAGATCCTCTCACAGGATCCACATGACCTGTTGTTTCTGTAGGAGCTTTTCACTTGGACAGTGATTGTTCCATTGTCAACATTTTAGTAACTGTACTCTTGTGGCTAGGATAAAAAATAATCATGAATGATTTTCTGCTTCCCTGTATGGCACCACTTGAGCCCTCCAGCTGGTAGGATTAGGATAAGACATCGCCCAGGACTGCCAGACTTGAGAAAAAGGAAAAATGACAGGCAGAGGACAAGGATCTCCTTGTTCTACAAAAACCTGATCACCAATGAAAGTCCCTATAATGGTTTCACCCTCTTCTATCCATTAAACCTTTGTGGTAATCTCTCAAGCCAAATTGTTTTATCCTCCTCAGCATGAATCTTATGGTACCATGTATTTGGTGCTGAGAAGGAGGATAGTCAGCTTCTCCTCCAAGCAGGAGTCATCTACACGCTCTGTACTTCAGCTTCAGTATCTTCTTTCTACTCCTGCAGGTCCTTTAGGAGCCCAACACCTTTAGAGTGAGAGCAGATGATGTCAGCTTTTGTCAAGGTACAACTTCATTATGGTGTTCTATCAGCCCAGCAGTGCTCACAACAGACTGAGAAGTTCCATCCACAGCCCCGGAAACTGTTCCTCCTCCGGGCTCTGTCTTCTCACTGTTAGCACTGAAATCAGTGCTGTCTTCCATGCTGGTCCGTGTGGTTACAGAGTGATACTGCTTCTTCCATGGCTATGCCCTCTGCACCAGTCATGTCGATGCCATGGTAACTAGGAGCCAGATGCTTGGTGCTGGTGTGGTTTTGAAGCTGATCTTGGTCCCAACTTTATTAGTGCCATTCTAAGTCTTGAAGTACTTGGTGTTTGGCATCTTGGTGACAAAGGTTCCTGTCTTTGCTTCGGTGCTGGAATCTTTGGTGCTGACTATTGGAGCAGGTGTCTGCTTATCGATGCTGACCGATCTCAGCATTTCCATTGACTTGGACCCTAAGCATCATGATGGAGCTGGTGGTGCAAAGGAGAGCTGGCAAATCTCTACACAGGGCTAATGTGGGGGGGGGGCACTGATTCCTCCACATGACACCTCTGAAGTTGGGCTTTTGATTGTAAATCACCTTGGTTCTGTCATGACAGAGGGGTTTGTAGGCCCAGACTATGGTGATCTGGAGTACCTTCTTCCCCAGAGAGTTTGGATGACTCTTCTGCTAGCCCCCCCCCCCCAAAAGAGGAAGAGCAAGTGTAAAAGGAAGCACCTTAACTCTTTCATTGGTTCATAGGTTCAAAGGTGTACACTAGGCTAACGAACACTAGGACCCTTATAAGCCTAGTCGTACAACCCAAACATGACCCACAAATTTGATTTATATAGGAGGTGATTTAGTGACTGCCTCTGTCCATCAGAGATATATGCTCCAGGCCAGGGGTGGTTTTCCGATTACCCATCCATTGTTCCAAATTGTTCTTAAGTAGGGATAGGGAGGACCTCTGCTTCACATGGATTCAGCGCCTGTTCCAGAGAATGGGAATTATCAGAGATATATATATATGTCTCTGCAACAAGTCCTATTTATATCACAAGCAAAATTTAGGTCTTTTAATCTAGTAGTTCTGATGCTGCTTGTTTTGCAGATGTACAAAAGATTCATCAAAACACGTCCAGGAAAGCTTAGTATGCCAGGCAAAGATCACCACTCAGAAATCTCTATTGATCCCGAGTAAAGAGACATGGCTTTAAGATGATAGGTGTAGAACATTGTGTTTTACTCCCTGTATTCTTTTTGTAAGGAACCTTTGTGGACGTTCAAGTTGCTGCATGTGTCTGGTCAGGTACATGTTATTATTGAGTTTTAAGCCACACATTTTGCACCAGGCATTTTTCTGTCTTAGAACTTCCTGAAGAGTGTACTCATCTGGGAGGATTCATTGATTTCACCCAGTTTGCAATCATCTGTGAACTTCATTACACAGAGGTGTTTGACATTGACTTTGACATCTGAGAAGTAAATGCCAAAGAGGACTGGGTCTAGCACTGAGTCCTGGGGGACTTCACTGATGACTGGCCTGTTTGTGGAGGGGACTTCACTGATTCTAACTTCCTGGGTTCAATCAGTGAGCCAGCTAACTATCCAGTGTGCTATAAAGGGGGTTATATATAGTTCTGTAAGTTTGTTGACAATGCCCAAGTAAGGTGTTTTATCAAAAAGCTTTAGCCAGATCTAGATTGGCAGTATCCACCATTTTCCCCTCACCCATTGCCTTTGTGACCTTTTCAAAAAAGTCCACCTGATTCAGTAAGCTTGACCTTCCTTTGACAAAGCCACACTGGGATGGATCCAGTGTCTGGAGGTCTCCTATGCCTTTGTTGTTAATTTTCATAATTCTTTCCATGGCTTTGCAAATAAGACTAGTCAGAGTCTTGGGTCTGTAGCTTTTAGTATCTGTTGAAGGTCATCCCATATAAAGGGGAATAAATGTCACAGTCCTCCATTCACATGGCACAAAGCCTGTTTTAAGACTGTAGTTAAGTAATGACTACAGGATTCCTGATAAGGCATTGTGGGATGTCGCTACCCATTGAGACAGTGTTCTTTCTTAGCTTTAGTGAGTGCAGCCAATACATGCTGATTGTACAGAGTTTCTGAGAGCAATTCAGCATAGGCTGCTGTATTCTCAGTGTTTGGAGAGACATTGAATTTTGACAAACCATCACTTAATAAAAGGAATATGGCTTGGAATAGTTCCTGTTACAGTTTTTCATGGGATTACAGAGTTGATGTTGATTTTGAATGAGACAGCTTTATGATCGGACTTTACCAAGGAGGACAACACATGCAGGGGGGGCAGCATTCTCCCATATTTGTGAGTACAAGGTCCATTATGTTGAAGCCTCTAATGGGCATATTCACTCTTTGGTCAAGGGCGTTTGTATTTATGAAGTCCAGGAATCACTGTATCTGTCTGTTTGAGGCCGTGTAGCATTCTGAGTCTATACAGGGGTAATTAAAGTCTCGCATGAATAGGGTGTTAACCTGGATGGTAAATGTCTCCAGTAGGTCCAAGTATACATTGTGATCTTTTTGGGACATAGAGGGTGACCTATAGCTGGCTAGGATATGGTAAGGGATTTTGTCTGTGGTGATCTGCAGGTGGAGCACGTCATCCTGTTTCACCACCGTAGAGGTATGCTTGTTATTGATGTATGTTGAGACACCACCATCTTTAGCCTTTGTATGTGCAGCTACTGGTCTAAAAGTGTGGAAGGCACTGAAACCTTGCACTACCAGGTACTCTCTGCTGCTTTAAACAGTGTCTCTGCATAGATGTCTATATTTTCAAATGTAAGGAGGGCTTGAAGGGAGTGTAGGTTTTTATTTAGGCTCCAGGCACTAAGCAGTAACACCATGAGGTTCAGTTGAGTTGATTTTGCTGTGTCGGTTGGTTTGTCAATTTGGCATTGCCTAAAAATGGCACTATGGGGGTGGATGACATTTTGGCCAGTATATGAAAGCCTAGAGGGGAAAAGTGCAGACCATCTTTGGCAAACAATGTGCTCCGTTAACCATGTCCTCCCAGGCTGACAAATATTGGATTGCCTTAGAATGACACCAGAAAGATGGACAGTTGTTGAAATCAATCATTTTTTGCTCATATGGTGGCAGCATCCTCAGTGATGGTGATATGCTGCTCAATGCTAGGCTCATACCAGCCTGCGACACAGTCTAAAAGTTCCATAATGTCTCTCTCCATATAGTCCAAAGAGGTACATCTCAGGTCATTTACACCTACGTGGACTATAATGGAGTCATACAGAAACCTATGGTGTAATGACATGAGTGCATGTGTGATTTGGTGGATGCCGGCTCCGGATAAGTAACTAATAGCTATCTTCTCCTTCTTCAGCCTGATTAGAGGGGCATTAATATATCTTACAATAGAGTCACTTATAACGAAAGTCATGGGATGTGTGTTTGCTTGCCTTATGGGCTTAGTGTTTGGGCTTCACTGAGAGTGACAGTATGTGTGGTGTTAGGTGACTGCCTTTTGGCTTGCTGAGGCATAGCTTTGACAATAGGCAATCTAGGTAATCTTTGTTGTTTAGGAAGATTGCTTTTATGTGCCTCAACATACGTTAGTTTCTGTGTGTGTTATATGCATGGTTTTGACAGCCTGATGTGTGTTTGTGTGTGAGAGTTTAGTCTGTAGTGTCATTGTGTACGTACACCTCTTGCATACTGTGTCTTCAGAGTCCCCCTCCCCAGATAAATATCTTGGTGAAGGGAATGTTTCCCCAGATTCACTCCAGAGGATGTTTCTTTTAGCAGCATCTTGGAAATGATCAGACAGAGGGAATCCCTGTTTGTAGAACACCCACCTTCCCAGATGAGATCTTACAGAATGCCTACAAGTCCTCTCCCCCACATATGGTGCAGCTAGGGTGTTGAGTTTGGGCTTAGCAATCAGAAGACAAACCTTGGCTGTACCTTACGGAGTTTGCAGACCAGTTTTAGGTGGCATTCTTCAGTGACCCTTTGATGGCACCACCTTGTCTGGGTAACATGTTAAAGAGAAGCTGTTGCATTGTGAACATGAGGGTAAAATGCTCACAGCTGTTGGGGTGAAGTTCACAATTCCTCAAAGAACATTCCAGTGAATCCAAAAAGGGGATAAAAACTTGTGGTTTTGGAAATTCCAATGGTGTCATATATACAACAGCAAGACAGGAGTTTGCAGGGCAAGGGAGACTTCCAGTCTACCTGCCATTCAAGAATCAGAAGTGGTCCCAAGCACAAGGGTTCAAAGGGATCCTTTTGGGCATTTTGCCCCTGTGAATCCTGAAGGGCTTCCTGATTGTCCTGCACTGGAGGCATTTAAAGGCTGTCATTCCTTACACCTTCCATTGTGGTTGGCTGTTGTGTCAGTCAGGTAAGCAAGAAACATTGTATCCAGCAGATACTTTATTCCTTTTCTGGAAGTGTCCATAAAGCTGTCTTCCCTCTCCCTGACTGTTCTACCTTGACAAAGGAAAGCATCCTTAAAAGAAATCCACAGCCACCTTCAAAAGAGCTATCCAGGAGGTACGTGCCAGGCAGGATCCATTTTTTACTTAAGATTCTTTTTAGTGCCCAAAAAGACAAAAGATCTCAAGCTGATTATTGGCTTAATTTGGCTAAATAGATTTGTAAACAAGGAGTCCTATTATATAGTCTTGGTGCAATCAATACTTCTTTGTCTTCAAGCAGGGGATTGGATGTGCTCCCTGGATGTTCAAAATGCCCACCTATATGTAAAGATTGTGAAGGTGTCAAGAAGATTCCTCTGATTTGAGGTGGGAGCCAATTTATACAGTTCGGGACATTGCCTTTTGGATTTACTACAGACCCTCCCCCCAGATGTTTACCAAATGCATGGCCCCAGTTGCAGCCCATATGCATCTTTTAGGGATACAGATTTTCCCATACCTGGATGATTGGCTTCTGGCAGCCCTGGCAGCCCACACTGTGGAGCAGTTTCTCCTAGAATAACAGCCATTGCTCTAGATCTGTCTGTCATTAGGGATAATGGTCAATGTGGCCGAGTTTCATTTGGAGTTCCCACAAATTTTAATCTTTATAGGATGCCAGTTGGGCACTCTGTCAACTTAGCAAGTTTGCCCCAGGAAAGGATCTTTTCTATAAATTCAGAAGTCACATATCTATTGGAATAAAGCCATCTCTGTGCCATACTGGTGCTTAAGATGTTGGGGCTCTTGACATCTTCATTTCAAATGGTAACTTAGGTCCACCTTAACATGCAAATATTGCATTGGACTCTTCGGAATCAGTAGGATCAGGTCTCACAACCTGTGGATCACAGGATCAGAATATCAAGAGTTTGCAGCAGTAGTTTATGCTGGTGGGCGGACTCCCAAAATCATTCAGCAGTAGTACTCTTTGTCAGACCACACCAGAGCTCCATAATAACCATCCAGGCATCCATTCTGGGGTTGAGTGGGGTATTATGAATTCAGGGTGGTCTAGGCTACATGGACTGTTCAAGAGGCACTGTTGTACAACAGTGTTCCCAAGATAAGTGCAGTCCTCATTTTTTTGCATTGCAGGACCTGCCAACGTAGGGCTCATTTGCCATACTATTGCACAACATGGCAGTGGTATGGTACATAAACAAGCAAGGAGGAGCTTGTTCCTATCTATTGTTCTGAGGAGCGATGAGGATATGGGAGTTGGCCATGTTGACACAATGCTTTCTTATAGCAATGCACATTCAAATGAGATTGCAACTGAACCGGACAAAGGCAAGTTCCGCATGAATAGTCTCTTATCTGCAAGGTGTCCTTTAGCATTTTTGGAGATGAGGAAAACCTTGCTGCAATCTTTTTGCTTTGCCTTTTAACAGTAAGGGTCTACAGTTTTTCAGCATAGTTCCTCATGGCTGCATGGTTTCTCCACTTTTCAGTAGTGGCAGGGAAGCACTTATTATTAAGATTTAACTGCAGGAACCCTCATCCATCTGTGAAGACTAAATACATTTTTTTCTAAAACTGCACTAGTTGCTTTATTCATCTGAAGAAGAGAGATAGATAAGCCAGTTGCAGTCGGTTGTGGGCCAGATTTGTTAGTATCCCAGTCTAAGTTTTGCATAGTCCCTCAAATGGGACATACCCTGAGAGGTGCATTCTTTCACAGTTGACCTCTGGAGCTCCAGTATGCTTTCTCCCCTCTTCCAGTAATACCTAGACTCTTTCAGAAATCCATAGAGTACAAGGCACAAATTATTCTTTTAGTTTCATTCTTGCCTCATCAGGTGTGGTTCCCCTTGCTGTGGCGTCATCTCAAAAAGAAGCTTCATCTACTAACATTTACCCCATCTCTGCTGTGGCTGTTGTCTGATGAGCCTCACCTTGACATTCACTCCCTTCATCTAACTGCATATTTTTTCCACCTTTCAATAATGTCCAGAAGCCACTCATTTCCTTCAGATATTATCAGCCACACCACAGCTTCTCAGTAGCCTTTTACAAGGAGGATTTACAAGAGACAAAAGGAAGACGTTTTCTATTTGGGCTCAGAAGAATAATGTTTTATCAACTGCAGCTTATCTAGCATCTGTATTAACCTTTTTGGGGGGAACTGTTTAACAAAGGGACCAGTTATTCATCAATAAAAGTCCATTTGGTAGCTATTTCTTTACTTCCTGATGCTTCCAATCTACTTCTCTAGCCTTCCACAAAACATGTAAGCCCTTTATAAAATGAATCTTTTGTTCAAGACCTCCTCTGGCAAAATAGGCCCCTTCATGCAATCTGACTTTCATGCTGGAAAGTCTAATCAAACCCTACTTTGAAACAGCACATTCTGTTCACCTGAAGTTCTTGTCCTGGAAAATGGTGCTACCTGACTATACATGTGGGAAAGTGCACATCTTAATAAAAAGTGTTCAAAAGGCTAATCGCCTTCACTCCACCTACATTCCCAGCAGTATCACCTGGATCACAATCCAGTTTATACCCTTTTTTGTCTTGTGGGATTACCTGATCTGATTTGCATTTTAATATGTCTCTCAAATACGCATGTTGTAATGCTTACACACATAATGTGGGTGCAACTACATTACTGGCTAAAAGTGAAGAAAAACAGGAACCATCTATACACTACTTCTGTGTTTTGTGGCAGATAATGTATCATTTTCTGAAACATTAAACAACTGGAAAGAGTGAATCAGTGTTATAGTGATGAAACGAGACCAAAACTAAATCCATCTGTTATAGCACTGAATCCTGAGGATACTTGGAAAGAAACAGCATTTATATATTCTTGTTAATATTTCACTCAGAAGAGCATCTGTTACCATTAAACTTGACTACAAATGTTCACAGTGTTGACAAATAAAACCAATTCATTATGTCCACAATCAAACATTTACCTAACTGTATGCCAGTACAGTACAATTCCATTGTCTTGCAGTGTTGTAATCACCAAACCTGTTCCAAATTCATGCATAAAACCATCATTTTATGTTTGGGTTGAAACACACACACAATTCATGCTTCTTTTGCATCAAAAGGAATGTACTTTTAAAAGAATAGCCTATAAAACCTTAAGTTGTAGACACATGACTTTGAATTGTTGCAACACCTCCTAAAAATGTGCATACTGTCTACACATCTGAACAAAAAAAAAATCCTTTTCAAAGGATCTCCTGTTTCCCACCTTTCACACTGCCTGATTTCCAAAGCTGAGTGAAGATTTGTTCTTTCAAGTTCTCAAGTAATTTCACCAAAATGTGACAAGGCCATGGACTTCCACCTCTGAATCCAGCCAAGGACTGTATAAGAATTTGTGATTTCTATATAATTAGAATGCCAATCAGACCAGGCTGTCAATCAGAAAGGTGACATGATCCAATTTCTCATATCTTCGTGGAACTCTGATCACATGCATATTATTCTGTCTTAACTCTGTCTTGCTGCATAATTGACTTGAAACCCAACAGTTCTGTCTTCACCTGCAAACTAAGAAAACACTTCTCCTATACACCATCCATTGTTGGTCAGCAGCTTCATTACCACTTGTCGGCACTTTATCCATAAACACTTCCAGGTTACCATTTATCTTTTGAAGTCAGCCAAAATTAATGATACCTTTGCAGCTGCCTCAAAAACAAAATCCTAGCTTTCTTCTAGACCAGTTGGGTATGTTTTTACAATGTGGTTTGTCTGACACTCCCAATATTTCAGCAGCTCTGGCTTTCAGGATTTTTATTTTTAAGTTTTCACCACATATCAGCACATATATCAAATAAACTAACACTTACAATATTATTTAATTTACATTTATGAGCAAAAAATCTAATTAATTGTAATTTGTTGCATCTGTTTATGGGTGCGACCAGAGAACATAACTTTCCTCCTCAAGTACCTTGAGATTGCTGCATACTGTCTGTATGTAATATGTGTGTGTGTGTGTGTGTCTCCGTCTATACACTTTTCTGGAAGTGCAACCACTTTACCTTAAAAAAAGCTTAAATCGTGCACATTACAGAAAATTGGCAGGACCAATAAGAACATTTCCCCTCTCCAAGTGGTAGATCCTAAAATGCTTTCTTTAGTTTTACAAGTATTGTACCTACCCACGTTTTAAACTGTATGCCTTACCCTGTACCATACCTCTCAACTGTACAGGTTTTCGCAGAATGTCCAGATTTGTGCCTCATATTTTTGGTGTGTTCCTCCTAAAATCTGTTCCTTTTTTGCAAATAGCTGAGGATTGAAGTCATTACATGATGACATACACTTGAGTTTAAGACTCCACATCCTTTCTAAGTTTGTAAGAGCAATATTTAAAATCTGTCCTTATTTGTCCCCCCATCATTTTAGGCTTTGTCCAGATTTTTTGCTTTAAGAGGTTGGAAGGCATACCATGTACGTACCTTGTCAACACATCTGTTGCAAAGCCAGCTATGACCATTCAAGTATATTTAGCTGGACATGTTTGACAGATATTTTCAGTGCTCCTCCCTCCAAAAAATATATATTTTTGTTTATATTAAATTTGGCTTTTGAATGTACACTTGAGGAAAAGATTTTTCCTGTATAATAACAGAAGTATTTTGTGTGCACCATATGAAACAAAATGACATTTATGCTTGCAGTTTTCAGTCAGTCCAAATGTACTTTAGCAGTAATCAAGGGTTTACTCACTGTTTGCATGGTTTGATTATGAGGCCGAAGCCAATTGATAAATCCTATGTTACCCACATGCATTAGTGGATTATTGCTATTGTACAATGACATTACCTTAAAAAATTACCTTTTGCAAATAATGTCAATGTAAAAACGGACTTTAATGTTCTGCCAGCTTCTGATAGTCTGAGGCATCCTAAATATGTAGCACTCTTTTTTTTTTTTTTGTTAAGGACTGTTGAGTGGGTTAATTTCTTCAGGTGTACTGATATTGTCATATTTTTGGTCTGTTCTTCATAAAAGCTTTGTTTTACACATGAGCCAGTGACTGTAGGAGTAGGGTAACATTCAGCTAAGGGTGTTTATTTTTTATTTAAAGGACACAAATATTTATTTACTTTAAAAAATAAATATCGGCCAACAGAGACTTGATCCATATCAGCCACAGCTTTCAATTCCTTGTCACACCGTGATTCACAGGGACAGCAAGGAGCAGCAAGGCAGTGAATAGGATCATAGGAGGTTAATAAGCTAGTGGCCCTGGGGCCCTTACAAGCCTATCCAAGTTTTCCCTCTTGTAATGGTGCTATTAGCAGACCTAACTCAACACCTGCTGCCCCTGTGTGGAAAGGACACAGGTGAAACCCCATGGGTGAATTTGCAATTCCCCATCCAATTATCCAGAATACACTTGTAAAGGGTCACTGAAAGGCTCTGTTTCACTAGGATTGGTAGCTTAGTTTATTCCAGAGTAGGGGAATCCTCTAAGAGATTAACCTGTCTCTCCTGCAGGTCCTATTAATATCACTTCTCATGTTGAGGTCACTAGAGCGGGTACAGTGAGTACCATTTGACTTGCTAATGTGTAGCATTTCCATCAGGGCAGGATCTGAGGTTGCCCTATAGGTTAGGTAGAGATAACCCCTGCGTAGTGTATGACACAGAGTACAGAGACAGGAATTTTAGTCTATCAACATAAGACAAGTGTTGGACACTGAATTTTCTTTGTAAGGTACCCCTGAAGTCTCTCCAGTTGCTGGAGGTGCCTGGCAAGGTACATACCAAAGGGGGCATTATACTCTATAACTAGTCTGATAATGGAGGAGTACGGGGGGGTTATAACGTCTTTTTTTCCTGAAAGCAATGCCATTATTAATAAGATGGGCACTATAGAAAGCTTTCTTTACCACTGAGGAAACCTGGTGGTCAAAGGAGAGGTTGCTATCAACCTGTGTACCCAGATCTCTTACCATGGATTGGGTACATAAGGTGTTGTTGCTAATGTGGTACTTTGCAGGAATGTCTCCCTTGCTGAAGGGGATGAGGATGACGCACTTTTTAGCTTTTCATTTGAACCTGTGACTTTGGCACCAATTGTTGATTTGAGTAAGACCTTCCTGGAGGTTTTCAATGTCACTAGGGGATTCAGTGACCGAGCCCAGCTTGCAGTTTTTTGAAAACTTTAAGTCACACATCCTTTGTTTTGGCCTGTACTTCTGATAAGTGCATTCCAAATAATACGAGCCCCAGCACCGAGCCCTGTGGTACTCCACTGGTTACTGGTCTGTAGGTGGATGAGGAGTCCCCTATTTTAACTATGTGTGTTCTATTGGTGAGCCAGTTTGCAGCCCACTTGACTATATACTGGTTTGCATTCAGTTTAGTAAGTTTATCAATAATACCTGAGTGTGGAATGGTGTTGCAATTTTTCTCTGGGTCTAAATAGGCAGTATGCACAGTTTTGCCCTCATCCAGAGCTTTGGCGACTGTTTCAAAGAAGTCCACCAAGTTCAGTATGCACAACCTCCCTTTGATGAAGCCAAATTGGGATGGGTCTAGTGTTTGGAGGACTCCTATATCCTTGTTGATAAGGTCCATGGTGATTCTCTCCATGGCTTTGCATATGAAACCAGTCAGACATATGGGTCTGTAGTTTCCAGGGTCAGCAGAGGAAACCCCTTTGTGGAGGGGGATGACAGTGGCAGTTTTCCAGCCTGTGGGAACATACCCAGTGCTTAGACTGTGGTTAAACAGGGTGCCAGAGACACAGTTAACTCTTGCTTTAAGTAATTTAGGACACAGCCAGGGATATTGTCTAGTCCCATGGAGGAAACATCATTATGGACCTGTTCTTTAGAGATTACAGGGGGAGGACATATAGGAGGGATGTCTTGTGGTATATGGAGTGGTGACGAAGATAGAAGTTCTCACTGAACCTATCCGCCAGCAGGTTGGCAATATCACCAGGTTCAGTATATGTTGTGCCATTTACAATACATTCTGCACAAATTTGGGATTTTCCTTTGAGGTGGTGAATGTAGCCAAAGAATGCCTTATAGTTACCATTGGCTTTCACTAGGTGTCCTATTTGCTTATTTAGGCTGAGGAGGGTGCCCTTTGAGTTTGGGGATCATCTCTTACTGCTTTTAGATAGCAGTTTCTTTCTCCTGTTATATAGCCTGTTCATGGCGGTTGTCCACCAAGCAGGTTTGTTCTTTCATGAGGAACTTACTTTGATCCTGTCAGATACAGCTGAGTCATTGCAATTGTGAAGGTGTTTATACAAGGCTTTGGTGTAAACCTCGGCATAGGTATCCTTGCCATCAGTAGGGGCAGGAGCTATGAAAATAGTAATATTGTCTTATAAAAGATTGTAGTTAGCTTTGGAGAAATGTTTTAGTCAAGTTTCAGCTGGAGAAGGGTCAGGCGCGATTGTTACTTCTAGTGTAACTGACCTGTGGTTAGATCTCACCAGAGGTGACTGTACACTTGGGGTGGTGCAATGGTCATCCAGGTTCATAAGTACAAGATCCAGAATGTTTGAGCCCCTAGTGGGCCTGTCAACTAACTGGTCCAGGGCATTTGAGTTTACAAAGTTCAAAAATCTCTGGGTGAGTGCATTGGTACAAATGTAGTGAAAACAATTTATTGATGGGTAGTTGAAGTCTCCCAAAACTAGGGTGTTTGTTGGTATACTGTGTGACTCCAGGCGATCCAGGTAGGCATTGTGTGTTTCCTGGTTCATGGAGGGGGTCCTGTATCTGGTGATAGTTTGGAGAGGGGTTTTACCTACAGTAAGTTGCACTTGAATGCTACATTTTCAGTAAATTGGATGTTTCAAGTCTCACTGTGTAAAATAGGAGCAGAGCAGGGGCTCAGAAGCACAAGTTTTTTTTTTTCCAAAATTGGTTTAATTTCAAATACTTAAATTGGATTAACTTCGTTAATGTATGTACTAAATATTTAAGAACATTTAAAATATTACCTAAGCACCATTCAATAAGTAAAAATAAAAATAACCTACAAAATTGTCAAATATTAACAAAAATGTTAACAAATAACCCATACCTCAGATAATTCTGTTTTGATCTTATCTATCTAAATAATGTTAGTCACGTTACAGTTAAATTTAATTTTCTTACACACTATCCCATTTCAATTACTGGCTTAGTTTAAAGGTCACTCACTGCTTGGCATTTGTATTCATTAATTTCTACCTCTGTTAAATGTAAATTAAAGATAAGTCTTTATTTATGTTAATCCTCTCTATTGATAACTGTGGATAATGTATACAGTTGTTAGATTAGGTTTTGTGGTAATTAGGATAGATGTACCTGTTTTTCTTGTATTAGTGTTTGGTTTATTATGTGTCTTTTGTGGGTTGTTGTTACACTATTGTTTTCTTTTTAAAAAAAATTAAATGTATTTGAAAAATATGTTCTGTTAGAAGTTTTTCTGTTCAACATATAAGCTAACTAAAATGAATTAGCAGTGTTGAATGTAGCAAATGTTTTTTTTTAATGAAGTTATTTAATTGTAGTATGCTGAGTGGGTAGCCAAGGACCCCCTTAATTTGTGGACTCTGGCCATGGACCTCTCCCCCCTCAATTTCTAGATCTAGGTAGCCACCCAAATCATCCCACTCGTCACTTGCCACTGTCAGCAGTAACTGTATCAGTTTTGTCTGGACACAACATCATCATATCACTCAAACAGCAAGATGCAACAGATTAAAGCTGTTTTACCCTGCCTTTAATGTAGTGGAAAACAATGACTAAGTGTATGAAATGTTGCAGGAAAAAAGTAGCCAACACACGTAGATCATCAAAAATTTGTTGGATTCTAATTATCAGTGTAATAGCGCTAACAAGATTCCAATGTATTTATTTGCTATTTTATTTACATATTTACTTTACTTATATTACAGGTAGATGAACCTGACCTCTCTGATCCTTTTCTAGTCATAACCTAGTAACAGCACAAAAGTGTGAAATACAGGAAGTAAACTTATCAACAGAAAGAACAGCAATATCAGGCAGAAGATGTAGAAGATTGAAGTGATGATGATAAAAATTAAATTAACCCAATCCTCTAATATTTTATTTTTATTTATTTTATTTTACATTTGTTTACTGGGAAAGTCCGACTGGAACTAGGTCCATTTACAGCGGAGGCCGGGGAGAAAAGCTCCACAACAACAGTTTTATACAGTATTACATAAACAGTCAGAAAACATTCAAATAATAAAAATTTACATACAATGGATCTTTCCAGACAGGTTTACATTACAGACAGAGAACCCTGGATATTGGTTTTTGTGAAGGAAAAGAAAATTAGTTTCATACAGAGTTATTAACAATCAAGAAGATAATTCATACAAAGTTCTTTCCAGGTGGGCTTACATTTGTCAAGAGTGGACCTTGGATGTTGGTTATTTGGGAGGAAAAAGAGAAGAGTAGATATACTCATTACCTGGTGCAATCAAAATGACATCATAGATGGCAATATAGTAGGAAAACGTAGCTGAGAGTAGTCCTGGTTTAGGATTTTGTGAAGTACTGTGTGTTAGGCATAGTGAGTAGTGATGGAGAGGAGAAAGAGGAAATTAAGTAGATTAGGAAAGCATTTATGTAATGCCAGGACAGAGCCACGCCTTCAGGAGGTGTGGCTTGAGTGATTTTTCAAACAGTGAGATAGATGTGTCTAAGGATATATTTTGGGGGAGCTTATTCCATTCATTGGCAATGGTATGAGAGAAGAGGGCTTTCCCTGCAGTGTTGTTGGCTTTGGATATGCAGAACAGAGTCTTGTTAGATGAGCGTAGAGGACGGTTTGCTGAGTACTGGTTTAGCATTTGGTTTAGGGCTGGCGTTTTCTGGGGATGCTTTAGTATGTTGAAGGTGAGTACTAGCTGGTGGTACCTAATTAGTAGAGGGAGCTCTAACCATTGTAGGTGCTTTAAGGCAAGACAGTGATGACTTCTAAAAGGGGAGTTATTGGCAAATTTTGCTATCTTATTGTAGCATGATTCTAGTTTGTCAAGGTCTGTTTTCCTGATGTGAATTAGGATTGGTGATGCATACAGTAGGGTAGACAAGAGGTGGGTTAGGGCTAGGGTGATTCGAACCTGGTCTGATAGGAACTGTTTGTGTTTGTATAAAGTTCCTAATTTTTTATGAACTTTTTTAATGGCTTGAGAGATGTGGACACTGAAGTTAAGATCCTGATCTATTTCAACACCGAATAGTTTGGTATGTGGGGAGGGAGAGATTACTGTGCTGTTGTTGGAGGTGATGGTGAAGGGAAGAGTTGTGGTCTTGAATTTGTTGGGGGTGAATAGACGTAGTTTGGTCTTTTTGGGGTTTAGAATAAGGTGGATATCAGTAATCCATTTTTCTACGGAGCAGAAGGATTCTTGGGTAAGTTTCTGAAGTGTGGTTATGGTTGGGGCTGAGCAGATTAGAGTTGAGTCATCTGCATACTGTATAAGTGATGCATGTAGGGTGGAGGTATGTAGATTGTTGGTGAAAATGGTAAATAGTAAAGGACCTAGTAGTGACCCTTGTGGAATGCCTACAGTAGTTGGAAGTCGTGGTGATAGTATGCCTTGCCATTTTACTGACTGTTTTCTATCAGAGAGATAGTTTTTGAACCAGGAAGTAGCAGAGGGTGCGAAGGAGATGGCGGTTAGAGTGTCTATAAGTAGGTTATGTGAGACCATGTCAAATGCCTTAGATAGATCTAAGAAAATGGCTGATACAAAGTTGTTGTTGTTTCTAAGTTGTAGTATAAGTAATATACTTAATAAAGACATGACATGGTGATTTAAGCAATAATCTCTGCACTGTAACCTGCTGTATCATATCAATTGCCCTGTTCCATCAAGGAAACTAGCCGGATCCAGCCAACAATACAATCACAGATCATAGTCTAATGGCGCTGTTATACTTAACAGGTCTAGGTGTAACCACTACACTGATGAAAAGAACTTATGCATACCTGTCAACTGCCCAGACTTTTTCCTAATATTTTTGGCCTGTTCTTCATAAAATCTGTGGTTTTCTGGCAAGTAATAGTAGATTGAAATCACTAACTAACGTCATACATTTGAGTTTCAGACTTCATGTCCTTAAGTGTGCATGCTAATACAAATTCTGTTATTCTAGCAACATTATAACTTTATATGATCAATATTTAAAATCTGTCCCTATTTTTGGGTCTTTGTCTCCCATTATTTTAAGCTTTGTCCAGATTTCTTGTGCTAAGAATTTGTGAGGTATGACCTTCTGTCACTTTTAACTTGGCCACTGCAATTAACTCAAGGAACTCCTCATTTATTTTAGAGCATATTTGTTCCACAGCCAAACGTACTGAGCACTGCAGACGTTGTTACAGTCTGTAATCCAGGACAGACTTAAGATTCAGTTCTTTGCTTGTCTAGTCATTAACCCACCTCCTAGTGGTTAGGCAAACTTTGATTTATTTGATTCAGTTGGTTTTATTAATTTAATAAGTTCATATTGTTTACATTCCAGCATCATGTAGCATTGGCATGTATTACTCAGATTTATTTTCCTTAGTTTGGGTATCTTTTATTAGTGTATCTCAGCAGTTAGCCAAGAGGATTAAGTGCATGAGCTGCTTCCTGATGTACAGAGTTTGATTCTCATAGGTTCATAGGTCCATAGATTAGTACTAAGCTAACTGCCCTTATGAGCCATTTTAAGCCTAGCCAATTATCCCTTGTGAGACTCAAACCCTGCACTTTGTGTTTGTAAGGCAAACACTTTAACCATTAGGCCACCCTCCCAACCCCAGCCTCCATTTGCCTATTATGTGACTTTGAGCAAGCCAATTAACCAGACATTGCTCTGGGGCAGTTGAAAATTGGGCTAAGCTCCTCAATAGTCTCCTGGACCACATGCATAGTAACTATCTATGAGTCTATAAGCTTCTTTGCACTGTATGTCTCTGTTCTCATTTCAGATTAATTTTCTAATGTCTGCATTGCTGACATATGCTCTTTGCATGTGTTAACTGCTGTTGCATGCTTATATTATCATTTTCATGGGCCATTTGCTCAGGTCAAAGCTGAAAAGATGTCTACTTACTTGGTTAACAAATTAAATAATATGCAACAGAATGGGCAACATTGCAAAATGATAGCCTGCTCAGAGTCTGCCATAAACAGGTAGCTGTTTTGCAAACTGAAGGTTTATTTAGGAGTCCCACCCCTGTGGGTGTTATCTTAGGAATGAAGTTTACTTTGAAACTGTTACTGTAGCGGTAAGTGGCAAGTACTTAGTTCTTAGTTTTACTGGATTACTCTTACATGCATACTTTGCCTACCACAGTGAAATTTATAGTACGTAAATATGGCCACATTTGCTTTGTTATATCAGTGACTTTATGGTCAACAACTGGCTTGTCAAAAAGAACACATCACCATAATACAGTCATTGACTAATGTGCTAATCACTGACCACTGAAAGGCACAAATGAACAGATAGACAACTGTATATGACTCGTGCAGGGAGAAGGCAAGCCTCCCATATTCCCAAATATTTATTTATTTGACATTTGTTAAATGGGTTAGTCCGTCTGGGCAGAAGTTCATTTTCAGTGGAGACCTGAGGAGAAAAGCTCCAGAATTGCAGAAGACAAATTACAATATAAAACAACAGTATCAATTTACAAAAAAATAAGTAGATTTCAAATATAAGTAGTTCAAATTACAAATTCATTTAGCAGTGAGAATAAAAAAAAGTGAGACCCAAAGGTACAATAAAGAGGGTAACAAGTTTACAGCATATTTCTGTTTAACAAAGTAGCAAGAGTTATTAAGAGTGAAGATTAAAAGTAGGATAAAAGAGGGGAGAAGTGCAATGTGAAGAGGATTAACATTTGCAAGCCAGGTGGGTAGCTAGGAGGGAGGGAGACTGCATTGAAATTATGTTGGGTCATAACAATGGCAGGACCAGGATGAATGGAAGTTGTCTTTTAAGATGGATTTAAAGGAGATGGGGTTTGTGATAGTTCTGACATTTAGTGAAAACTTATTCCAGGCTGAGGCTACAAAATGATTGTAGAGTAGTTTGCCAAAGTTAGAATTGCATTTACTGAAATGTAACTGGTGCTGTAATGAGCTTTGAAGTGCACGGTTAGGGATATATGGCTGGAAGAGAGTGGAGATGGAGGGGCAGGATGATGGTGTGTACAAGACTGAATGAACTAGGAGCAGTTGGGGAAGTAGAAGCTGGTGTTGGAATTCAAGCCAATTTAGGTTTTTAGGCCTATACAGTGATGAGTGCGATAATGTAAGTTAGCAGCAAACCCTGCCACTTTGTTATATGTTTATTCTAATTTAATCATGAGATTAGAATATAATCTAATAAATAAACCTGAATAAAACAGAATATAACCAACTGTAAGACTACATTTACCTTGGGACAAGTGCTGCTCAGGACACGATCATATGTTTTGCACAACACCTTTCACACTGCGCTCACATTGTTAGAAACATCTTCGAACAGTTAGTACATCACACACATCTCAAGCATCCTACTAGTTAACATAAACCATACATTCGATTATCATTCCTCACCTACCTGCACAATACTCACCAAACAAAAATAAAACTTACCTGCACACACCGGACCAACTCATTGATAACCTCTTGCACACAAGCACATAGGGAATCTAACAAAATGATAATTATGTTCGCACACACTACCCGTGAGTACACATATGCCATATATATTTTTATACATCCAGTGCTAGAAGGACATTGATTAGTTGTTACCTAACAGAACTACAATGCAATAACTGCTGCCATATGGCCACTGGTAAACTGGACAATGCTTATAGCTGAGTAGAGTTATTACTGTTATACAGTGGATATTTGACTGTTATACAATGGATATATTTGTCTATTTTCCAATATAAAATAGCATTTTGCTTCGCATTCATTATTAATAAGTGTTGCTTGGTACTTTTTATTGTTGTGTAGTTTTGTATTTATGGAGATGCTATTACATATCTTTCTCTTTTTTTGTATGTTTTAACCAGATAAGTTAAACGGTTCTTTTTTGCCCTCTTTTCTAAAAGAAATATGTAAATGATTAGTTTAGAGCAGCTAGCCAACAGTCATGTTTTTAGGAAATTAGAGGAAACTGGAATCCACAGAGAAAACCCTTGCAGTTATGGCGATAACATGTAAACTCCACTCAGACTGTAATTCGTGTCAGGACTGAACCAGGGACCATGGCACTATGAAGTAGGAATCTTAATCACTAAGCTACTAATATTATATGATGGCTAGTTATTGCTTTATTCTTCTACATCGTATGAAGAACACAGTCGGTAATTACTGAAAATGAACTTTGATCAGAGCAGGGGTGAACCATTGAAATAAATGTGGTGCAGTTATAGAAATTATACCTAGAAGTGGTAAAAATTATATTGCAATTTATTTCTGAATGGTTCGGTTTGCTCCTGAGGGTGAAGCCTGAGGGATCAAATACTCAGGCCATAAGGTAGTATATCAAATCCTCAAGTCACAATCCGCCAGGTGTTATTTCTGTTATAATTAGATACAGTTTACATTTTGTTTTTGTGTCTTTTTGTTTGTTTCATTGTTTCGTTTTTGCTTCTGAGTCATGTATTAGCATGTGGAGATATTTACCCCAATGGCTTTCAGTGGAAGTCAGTCACTTTTTAATGATATTGATTAAGCCTTTGTTGCAGACCATTTTAGAAGATGTTACATGTTCGTGTTTTCCCAAGTGATATTTTTTAAATGTTTATTACAGCCCATTTTACCAGATAACAATACATGTTCATGTTTGCCTAATCACTTTCTTTCATCGAAGAAACATTAATATGAAGGCATCCTTGGCAGTACTGTTGTCAGACTTATTTTTGTAAAGTGATGTTAGAGGTAGTAGTAGTGAAAGCCATTTATTTAAACGTGTAAATAGAAAAGTAGGTGGACCTGACTTGAAACTTAGATTGCTCTGCTTGACTCTTGCTCTGAACATTCCAGCAAGTATTACAGGAAATAATATCTATTCTGGAATATTCTTTAACGGCTGTGAATTGTTGTTTTCATGAATGTCTGCCCATGTATTGTATAATTTGTTTAAGTACTGTTGAGGATGTCATAGTCTCATTTTTTGTGTCTGTATTCTGAAGTGTAGTTTGACAGTTATGGAAACTAACTTTTCAAAAATAGGTTTGCTTTAATGTGTTTAGCTTTATTAAGCAATACTCTATGTTAGGTTCTGCTGGTACTTCTTCTTAATGCTAATGCTGGATTTACCACTTGAATATCTGAGAGAGAAAATTACCTTAGCTGTACATACTTTTTTTCAGATAGTTATTTTATAGTTCAGCATTTTTATTTAATAATAGGTTTTTGCAGTATCATAAGCATGTAGGAAGTTGTCTGGGTTTGTATGAATGTTTCAAACCTAAAAACATTGCATTCAGGTTAGTAAATTAATATTGTTGCCAGCTGCTAAAAAAGAAAAATAATTATGGGGCAAACCTCAGCCTCCACAAATTCTAAATATATTATTAGGTTGTTGAAGCTGGGAAATAAGAGATATTTCCTTATTTCTAAGGTTCAACAACCTCAGTGTCAGCAACGTTCTCTATTAGCAGGGTCCACAACTTCAGTGTCAGCAGCATTCTGTATTAGCAGGGTCCTGCTTTAGTCCACAATGTTATGGCACAGTAAAATATAAATAACAAGTCTGAGCCTTTCAAGTTCACTTCCCATGACCTAGTTATTTAATATTGTGTTCTCGTATCCCCCTTTCAGAGTTGCACATGGCACCAGTGTTGGCCCTTGAGTGTGTGTGACTGTATATATGCATGATGCTTTTAAATTTAACATCAGTTCTTTTACCGCTGTGACTATTTCCTAGTTATTCCTTATGTAAATTAGGAGTTGATAATTTTCACTAAAATGGTTCGTCGTCTGCATCAGATAACTCTATTTTTCTAATCTTCAGCAGTTTGTTTCTGATTTCTGGCATACCTCACAACCTACGGCATTGGAAAATAAGAACAAAAGCCCTTGGAAAAATAAGAACATCTAGTTAAAATTCTGGATGTGTAATTAGCATAAATAGCACATAACTCTTCCCACTGTGGTGGTGGTGCTGCGGTAGCGTTGTCGCCTCACAGTTAGACGTTGCCCGTTCAATTCTCAGCTAGAGCATCTTCTGTGTGGTGACATGCGTGAATGGGCGTTTCTTCGTTGAAGGTTGTGCGTTAGGCCCGGAAAGCCAACATGTAAAAAATCTACTGCCAATCATTATGTGGTGACCCCTAACCGGGAAAAGCCGAAAGACACAACAACAACAACAACAACAAAAAGCACATAACTCTTCCCACTTCCAGTAGGAATATGGATTCTGCTCAGAGATGCGTTTAAAAAACAGAGAGTGGCAAAATAATGGGAAATATATAAGCACATTATCAAAGAGACAGTGTAAAATCTATATACGTTAGTGATCTGTATCACAAAATTCTACCATATAAGGTCATTTCTTTTTGCTTCAGAGAAAGGGAGATGCAAGATGTTTTTTTCCCTCTTTCTTTAAATTATTGTTGCCACTAGTATGTTAGTGATGTAGTGTGGTTTTCTGTGTACCAAACAGCTTCAAAAAGTACCATGTGATAAGGGAGAATCAGAAAATTATGTGAAGGGGTAAATCAAGTCTGAAAATAGGACCATAGGGACATCTTAAATGAGGCCTGAAAATAGGAATGTTCCACCAAAATAGAGATAGTAGAGAGGTAGTCATTCCTCGATAGTGACATTTTGCATTTTTCACTATTAATTTTTATATCATCTCCAGTCAAGGTAAGACACAGATGGAAGTATGGTACATAAGCTGTACTTAAGGACTGTCAGCTGATTAAGTTTTGCTTTGGCACTCCATCCAGTGTGCGCGTGCGTACACACACACTTGGAATTTAACCAGGCAGCTAAATTAAAAAACAGTAAAGTAATTATTTTAATGTATAATGTTAAATCATGTTATGCCTGCAAATATTCTTTAATGGTTTATCAAATGCTTCATATTGTTAATGTATGAAGTGTTGTATTCACTAGTGCTTGTTTGTAATTCAGTTTGAGTGTTTTCCTTTGTAGTGTTTGCTTTTTGTCTTGGAGTCTTGTTCCACTGGATTTCACAGAAAACAGGATTTTCCAGACAGACATTCCTGGTTGACAGACAGACAGGCAGATAGATAATGTATCTATCTATCTATCTATCTATCTATCTATCTATCTATCTATCTATCTATCTATCTATCTATCTTATTTTTTACAAAAAATCTAAAGAAACAAGGGAAAGTGGAAAGAAGGCTCAGAAAATTGAGTTAGACTGAGATTAGGTGTAGAGAGAATTAAAACAAAGAATCAGAGTAAGGAAATGAAAAATAAGCTAAAAAGGTTACGTTCTTAATACTTTTTTCCTATATGGATTTCATGCAGAAAAAAAATCCGGTATTACGTCACCTATGCATTCTTAGTCACTTGATGTGTCTGACTTGGGCAAAAGAGTTAAGCAGGTAGTTACTGTACTGTTTCCTCCTCCTTCAGAGTTTGCAGTGTTTAGTATTGCACACTTGGCCTCCGGCACTTACCCTTTGAGTGTTGATGAACATACTGACAAAGCCACTTGTCATCATTCACCAGCTTTAATCCTTTACCCTATAAAAACCGCCAGGCTGTTCACAGGCCTGTTAGCCATGGTGGCAGAGGTTTTGCAGGAAGAATGTCTCCTAGCTTTGCATGCTTGGACAGTTGGCTTCTTGTGGCCTCTCTGAGGGACTCCAATAGCAGCAGCTCTTTTCTGAATCCTGCTGTAGGCCCTTGGAGTCACTGTAAACTTGGAGAAGTCCTTGATAGTTCACATGCAGAGGATTCCTTTTGTTAACACCCTGTGGTGCTGGTTGTTTCTCCCTTTGAAGAGATCCCAGAAATCATAGACACCTTTGTCATTCTTGATGAGGAAGCAGAAGTGGGACGAGCCTTCTAACATTCTATGATCTTTAGACCATGTGAAAGTCACCATCATCACTGTGTTGTTGTCATCTTCAGATGAGGGTACTGCATATGTTGGCTAAGTGCAGCTCACTACAGGATCATCACACTGTGACTCATGTAGTATTGGACCCCTACTTCTGGGCTCGAGAGAGAAGGACTCTTCCCACAAGCCTCAGTGGAAAGTTTTCTTTTTTACCACCAAGCCTGTCGCATGTTATGATGATGAATGCTTCAGGTTGCAAAGCTAACTTGAGGTCCTTTGTGGTGCAGGGTAATCAAAACTCCTTGAAAAGGTAATTGTAGATTGATATTGATCTGAGAACAGTGCATCTCTACTAACCTTTCAAGCTTTGGGAAGGGAGTGGATTTCAAAGCCACTTCTGCTTGGATCTGACATCTTTGTGATGTATTATGCTTACACACAGGGTATGATGTATTCATATCTACTTTCAGGAAACATTGTGTGATATTTCAGGAATTTTCAGAAGTTGGGGGGGGGGGGGCACAGTATAGAAAGGAGACCTTTTGGGTGTGTGGAAAGTAGACAAACAGGGGTGGAGGCTGTAGAAAAATGACCACCTACAGCTGCTCTGACAGCAGGTATGAAAAGACAGCAGTGTACATTCAGCTGTACATTCTTGTATTGCAACTGCGATAGTGGAAGTAGGTAAGACATGCCTGAGAGTGACTTCTGGTTATATATGCCAACCCTTTTCATGGTGGCATGGCTTACATATGCATTATGATAATCTAGCAAATAGTGTCGCTGAAGATGATGTGACCAGAGCAAGTATTAATAATGCAGGCATTGTAACCCGGTAACCCCAAATATCTTATTAACTGGTGACTCCACTGCCTGCTAAATAGATGTGTCATATCAGTCAGATAACCCCACTCAACAAAAGTAAATAAATAAAATGATACTACATTTTCTATTGCTGGAAGTGGAGTCTTTCCACCAGAACAAAGCCAGTGAAAGCAGCTGAATTAGTAGAAATAACAGATTCAGAGTAACTAATAACCATGTTTCTTCAACTTCCTGAAATAAAATCATGGCGAGAGTCCATGTAGGTATTACAGGTAAACAAATATTACATTCAGAAATAGTTCACTTTTCCAGACAAAATATTTAATGTTTATCTGATAGACTAATAACCAATAACTATTTCCACAAACACATTTAGTTGCACTGTAGAACCTACACACACACACACACACACACACACACACACACACACACACACACACACACAAATAAATAATAAATAAGACTAAATTACTTTCAAATAACTACTTGGGAGACCAAATTCATAATGACCCTAAGCAGAATGTGACTATTCACATGGGTGTTTTATTCTGCGCTGCCCCCCCCCCCCCCACACACACACACACATGTGCTGCCTATCTAGCAAAATAAGCAAATAAACTTCATACTAATCATAAGGTCAATAAACTGCTGCACAGACCAATGACACACTGCACTATAATATACACACAAACAGACATTTTACTACCAAGCCATTTAATGCAGAACACTCCCTCCCCACTTTAAGAAGTTCCACAGTTTTCCTAAAATAAATAAATACATACATACATAAATAAATATGCTGGTACCACCACCCTCAATCTTCCCAGAATATAACACCTTTATCTTACTATTACTATTGTTGCATTTCTTATCATAAGGGTCAGTCAGATTGATTCTTATGACTGGGCACACACACTATGAAAGGATCATCTATCATATATCATATATCTATATTTCTAAGCAAACAGACGAACTGTGAAAGGAAATTATCTTTTTCACAGTAAAACTACAAAAATTGCATACATGCATCTCCTACAGGCACCTGTTTATGCACTTTTGTATAATTCTGCTATTTCCTGTTAAGTATTTCTGGTGTCAGAAGGGACTCTACATTTTAGATATAGCAGTTGGTGTTTTTATTTACTTATTTTTCTATTGGCTTTTGTTGTCTTAGTGCCTCTTAGCTTCTGTTGCCTATGTAAAACTCCTCCATAAACAGGTGAAAAGTGAACTGTAGCAGCTACAACACAAGACAGAAGCATGCTTTCATTTGCTCATGCCCCTTCTCTTTTTAGCTACTCAATTTAATGTACTTCATTGTTTCTAAGTGAGATTCTCATAGGTGCGTACAGGCACACACTGTCCTGATCTACTTGTCATTTCCATGACTTCAGTACACAGTTTTGCTAAAAAGCATGTGCGACTGTTTAACACTTACTTGTTCCAGTAGCTTCTTTTTAGAAGGGAAGACAAGGCTTGAGAAGACAAACTTTTTTGTTTTTGTTTTTAAGGTGTCGGACACCCCTACCTCCTTCTTACATATACACACACACACTTGCCTACTACTTAAACACACACACACACACACACACACACACACACACACACACACACACACACACACACACACACACACACACACACACACCTACCTTCTTCTTACATAAACACATACACACCCCTACCTACTTCTTACATCCACACACCCCTACCTACCTATTTCTTACACACACACACACACACACACACACACACACACACACACACACACACACACACACACACCTGTTAAACTCTTAAAACACACAAGCACACAGCTACCTCTCACTTGTACCTTTGTCCATAATCAAAAAGTCTCCTGAAATTCAAATTCTGTGCAGAAGTTGAAGATGTAATCCATTGGTCGCAGAGACGGAGAAGACATAAAACAAGTCGCAAACATTTGCTCCATCTGTACGACTGTATGCAAAGGGTGCTCTTACAGAAGAATGCCCTTAAAAAAAAAAAGAAAAAAAAAGAAAAGAAAATTAATCTCCTGGCCAGCCGGTTCCAAGGGGGTGCAATTGCACCCCCTTGCACCTGCGTGGGTGCCAGGCTGGCAATTCGACACTGTAAAAAGTCTACTGCCAATCATTCTGTGGACTGTTGTTCCACTGTGGTGACCCCTAATGGGGAAAAAGACGAAAGGAGAAGAAGAAGATTAATATATGTGATAAAGACTTGTGCATCTACATTAAAGAAAAACTGAGTAGAGTTCATCTTCTGTCAACTGACACAATGCAAGCAGATGATGGGATAGGAAGAAAAAAGCTGAAAGACATGTAAATTGAAATTGTCAAAGCCTCCAGACCTGATAGGTGTCATTGGTAAAATTTACAAGGTAGCAAAGGGCAGCCAGGTTGAAATAATAACGAGTTTCAGAGATATATTGAAAATCTGGCTTTTGCTGCCTCTTAGAAAGGAGACAACATAGTCCAATTTTATTTAAGGAAAGAAAATAAATCCCACTATCTGTCAACCACTTACACTTTTGGACACAAGACTAAACATTTTCTTGCAAATAATTGTAGAACGTTTGCTTTCCTTCCTGTAGGTAGGTGTGCCCCCACAACCATTTTATGCTCTTTCTGTTTCAAAATGTATGCACTATTCTCTTTATACTCTTTTAAATCCCTCTGTAACTTTTTACATTTTTTGTCAGAAATGCTGCTACACTTGTTTTCCACCATTCTAAATTGTTTGAAATACAAGTTTTCACATTGTGGGAACAATAGGTTATTTTTGATATCATTGTTTAAAGTTTCCCAGGGAAGTTCTGGCTTACTGGAAAAACAGCATTATGTCCAAGTTTACCAACAGACAGACAATTGTGAGTTATTATCGTTTTATTGACGATTTGTTTTTTATTTGGAGAGGCACACAAACTGAGCTCTTACAGTTCATTGTAGACATGAACAATAGCACCTCTTTTTTTGCATTTTACTGGTAGTTGGGATAATTGTAAGATATGTTTCCTAGATTTATAAGTTATTAAAGAGGAAGGTAAAGATTTTTTGTGGTCCTGCATCAGTTATAAGACTGTGGCAAGTAATGGTCTTTTGAGTTACTCTAGTATGCATCCCACATATGTCAAATATAACATTATAAAGGGACAGTTAGTAAGGCTTAAGAGACTTACAAGTGATGAAGCACAGTTAGATTTGTTAGTGCATGAATTGCATTCTAGATTCAAAAACAGGGGGTACCCTTCTAAAATAGTCCAAGACATTATTAGTAAAAGTGAAAGGAAGGGGCTTAGTGGAAACAGACGAAACAAGGATTGGGTAACGTCCATGTTGTTGACCTTTACCTTAGACAGTAAAGAAATTAAAAACATAGTGTCCAACAACTGGAGAATATTAGTTTCAAATAGTGATCTTCAGATAGTAGTAGGAGAAGCCCCCATGTTTGTTAACATAAGAGGAAGGAATTTCAAAGAAATGTTAGAAAGTGGACAAAGAAAAAAGCCTCAAGGCAACATAGGTACTTTTAAATGTAAAAGTTGTAATTTTTGTAAATACATTTCAGAGGGAGCAGATTTTAATGTTGCAACTCAGAGCAAGATGTGGCACGTTCCAGGCATTTTTAATTGTAAATCTACATTTGTGGTATACATGGCAAAATGCTCCACTTGTTCTTCATTTTATATTGGGAAAACCAATAGGCAACTTAAAAACAGAATGTATGAACACTATTATGCCATCAAAAAGAAAAATTTAGATAATGCTCTTTACAAGCACACTTTAAAATGTGTGAGTAGCAATAACAGTGTTAAGTTTCTTTTTACAGTTATAGATCATGTTCCATTGGGCTTTAATGGAGACAGAGATGGGAACAAGATTTTGGAGAGTTTAAATGGCAGGTTTTATTAGATGCATGCAGGGCACCAGGGCTTAACAATGGTGTCAACTGTAAAGCTGTGTTAAAAAGAAAAGCTTATTACAACAAATGTAAATAGTTTATATGTTTGTTAAAAAATGTATGCTTTATTTAAAATGCATTTTTATTTAAACACATTTTAAACAGTTTTTACATTAAGTTTAAGTAAAATGAGATTTGATTGGTGTGATGTGTATTGATGATGGTATAAAAATGAGACAGTTTTTTAACATTTTGTTCTGATGAAGGCCTAATTCTTGGGCTGAAAGCGCTAAACTAGTGGATTAAAGTTAATTTTGTGTGATATAGTGCTCCATCATCACTTGTGGTTTTCTTTTTATTTTACTAAAGTTACACAAAGTGTGAGACAAGTCTGCAGTTTTCTTTGAACATTTTAAATTATGTTTGTATATAGATATTCAAGGTTTTTATATTGGATTAACTTTTACTGAAAGTATGAATGTTTCTAGTTTCAAATGGTTTTAATGGAATTTTACTGAATGGATATGTTTTTAACATGATTATGCAGTTTATTTAAGGATATTTGAATTTATTTAATTCCAATTCCGCATCTGATGAAGCCATGTACTGAGTGACAAAAAACACTTGTGAGTGTTTGTCAGTGTTTTATGGTCTTACTTTCCTGTGTTGCCTGCTATTAAACGTATTTTGAACTGTCCAGAATCTCCTGGCCTGTGCATTTTCTTTGGATTATTTGTGCGTATTTTGCCTCGGAGTGCCGTTTTTGTGGAAAATATAAATACCTCACAACGGTTAGCTGCACAAAACCAAAACAGTCAACAGGTAAAAAACAAGCAAAGTGCAGTTCCACGGCTGATAAAAGACGAAATTCGAAATCCAATGTAGTCAAAACGTTTAATAAAAATGAGATGAGCACTTTCACAATTTAAACAATTGCTACTTCAGATCACAAAAAGACCAAAAAAACACATGTTTAAATACTCCATCAATTAACAATAATTAGTCATGTGATATGTAAAAAAGTAGTAAATATGCTCAGGAAGAGAGCTATTTAAAAAGACAACCACAGCAAAAAACATCCTTCATAAAAAACATGTGTATGAACAAGATACATAAAAACTATTAAAAAATCCCAACTATACGCTGAATGACCTGAAAACCTAGATATATCAACTAATGTAGTATAAATATTATGTAAATTACTTTCTCAAACCACTGTTCTTTAATCCTGGTTTCAGGGGGGCTACATCATTTAGACTGGAGCCTTTATGCAGTCTGAATCTAAGAATCCATCTAGTTTCATTGCGTTCTGTATTATTAATAATATCACCTAATCTCATATCAGTCCTGGTGACCTCCAATACCTGAAAGGCAAATTTATGCTGATCCCCTTCCTGTGCTACATGTTTAGCAAGTGCATTGTACTGTAATATTTTACTAATACAATATAAATGGTCTCTTATCTGTTATCCAGCTGTATTTTCATCAGTTTGCAAAACATGCCAATGTTTACTAACTATATTCTTAAAGAAATTGACTTCACTACTTTATGTTAAATTAAAACAAATTTTCTATCTCTATATCTATAGTTTGAAACATTTCTTCTCTGGGGTGAGGAAAAATAAGGTTTATCAAGATTCTTCCTCTCCTTCCTAACTGCTTCAATCGTTTTATGAACCTCAGTACTATCATAACCCCTATGTTCAAAATCTTTAGTGAGTTTTACCAAGCTCTCTTCAAAATCTGTATCATCAGCTGTTACCCTTGAGGCACGTAACATTTGTCCCTTCATAACATTAGGGAATATATGTCCCGGATGTATACTATCTCTATGCAGGTAAGAAGGTACATAACATTCTTTCCTATAAACATTTGTGGAAATGCCATCTTCTTTATCCCTCTTAATTTGTACATCCAAATAATGTGGAAACTCAGAAGAGTATTCAAAAGTAAACTTCAGGAAACTGACTCTTGTGTTCACATAATCAAAGAACTGTAAAAGTTCTGCCTCAGTTCCTTTCCATAAAAGGAAAAGATTGTCTACAAAATGATGAAAGAATGCCATACTCTTCCCCATTAGGCATTTAATATATTGAGATTCCCATTCTGCCATTACAGGGTTGGCATAGCTATTGGCACAAGGAGTGCCTATAGCTACACCAGTCAGTTGCAAATAATAATGGTGCTCAAAAATAAACACATTGTGCTCTAGAGTCATTTCTAGTAAAAACATACAAGGTCAAGGTGTTGTGCAGTATATTCACTATTTCTTAAAACAAATGCTTTCATCATTTCTATCCTGTCTGAATTGGGAATCACGATGAATAGAGATACAACATCCATGGTAACAAAGTAATCAAATCACAAAACTCCGTTGAATTCAAATACATATAAAGATGTTCAAGAAATTGTTTGCTGTCTTTTAATATTAAGTCATATTTGTCTAATATAGGTCTTAATTGTTTTCCAACATAGATGGAAAAAGATTCTGCTAACCAGCCAGTGCCCGAAACAATAGGTCTAAATTTAGGGGTTTGTGGGTCCTTGTATACTTTAGGTAACCCATGTAAATATGGAACTAGTGGTTGTTCAATAATAAAATATTGAAACATTTCCTTGGAAATGATACCCATCTGCAGTGTTTCCATAAATGTTGTCTGCACTCTTGATTTCATTGCTTCTATTGCAACCACATCAATTTTCTTATAAGTGTTAGAATCACTCAACATGTCCCTTAAAGTATCAAAATAGGCCCTATTCATAATAACTATTGATCCACCTTTATCGACTGGGCAAATAACTATAGTATTATCATTATATAAATTACTGAGAGCCAATTTTTCATCAGTAGATAGATTCACAAACTTATTACATTTTCTGTTACCAAAAAAATAGTTATAGACATCTTCACACAATTTGAGAAAAAATTCAAAAGCAGGATTAGTTGCAGGTATAAAAGCACTAGGCTTTTCAAAAAGACAAGTGGCATCACTAAATTCCTGATCTTTAAAAATGACTTTCAAAGACAAATTGCGTATAAACAGTCTAAAGTCTAATAAAGTTTCAGGTAAAATAGCACACAGTGATTGAAACTGTAGACTCATTTAAGGACCTGGATATATGGATAGATTCAGCTGTGAGTTTTTCTAATCATATCAACCAATTGGCTAATGATAGTTATAGAACTATAGGTTGCATAAAAGATTTATAAAGTCTAGGAAATCAAACACAATGAAGTCATTGTTTGTTAGTTACATTAGACCCAAACTTGAGTATGTAATAACAATATGGAAACCCTATAGGAAAACAAGCATGAATAAACTGGAAAGAGTACAGTGGAAATATAATATAAGGTCAGGGCATCCACGGATGTGAAAATCTAAGTTATTATGAAAGACTAAAATATCTAAACTTATACAGTGTCTCTTACAGATATTTAAGAGGAGATCTTATTTAGGTATATCAAGCATTTAGGGACAACCACCTCTGGGAATGTTTGTGGTTATCAAAAAGTACTAGAGAATCATCAGATAACCTATGTAGAAGATTCTATAGGAATGAGAAGTGTACTAATTGGTTCTCTGACAGAGTAGCTGATGCTTGGAACAGACTACCAAATTACATTAAAGCAAGTACTAGTTTAGATATTTTTAAGAATAGCCTGGACATTTATTATGGGAACAAGTGTTTTGGCATATTGGCAAGCTAGAAGGGCTTTAATGCTCGTGCTTGAAACATTTGTATGTATGTATGTATGTATTTGGGCAGGAATGAATGACAAACCTCTGTTCAGCACCTTATATTCAAGTTCCATAAGTATTTGATGCGAAATGTTCCATACTAAGTTTCATTGTTCATATTCCAGATCCTTTTCAGGGTATAATTGTTGCTTCCTTTTTACCCCATTTCCCTTTGAAGTACTCTCAACTGACTTTGCCCTGTGCCTCTTGAAAGGGAGAGGTAGACCGGAAAAGTTATTTTGAAGGTAGTAAGGAAAGTGTGGAGACTTTTAACAGTGCACATTATCAAGTGTTGAATAATTTGGTAAATGGAAAAATCCTTCTTCCAGTAGTACAGGAGCTTGAGACCAAAATGAATGACATATCATCGGAAATCTGTGATATCTTCCTCACCCTGATGAACAGTCATGCGTGCAAACTCCTTTAGAATTTGATGCAGCAGCAGCTGTTTTTTTTTTCCAGGGCAGGTTGCACGTTGACAAATGTTGCAGATTATTATGCAGAATTTAGTGGCTGGATTCCAAAAAGTAATGCTGGGTAAAAACACATCCTGCAATTATTTTAATGTAGAAAGCCACTGAGTAGTATACTACAGGTTTATATTTGTGCACTAATAGTAATAAGAAGTATTCTTATAAAGTGAAAGTTAAATGTTTCAGAGCATGCATTTCAAAACTTTATGGACTTCTTTTGCATCTTGCTTTTATTTTTTAATTATTGGGTACATCTCTGGCATTGGGTATGCTGGCTGGGTGCAACTTAAGCAGTTAATTTTATTTTTATAAAAGAAAATTGTGTTTTAGTTTTACACAAGTTCAAGGTTTGATGCAAGTTCAAATGTTAATATAAATAAAACACTATTGTTCTGGTTATATTTTGTGTTTAATATTTTGTCTGTCCTTCAATTTGCATTTGAATGTTGGTGTCCCACAATTTCATTGGAGTGGGTGAGGTTACATAAGCATGTATGCCAATTTTATGTTAATCAGCATACGGATTTTTTGGCCAGTTGTACCTGCTTTTCATGGGCCTTTGTCCAGATTTTTGTTGTTTCCAGGTTGAGAGGTACGGTTGATACAAATGCTCTGGAACAGATAGACTGCATTCCCACAAGTGGCTCGAACGTTCTAGACTTAGTGCTCACCAACATAGGGGGTCTCTGCACTATCCTCTGTGTGTTGCCCTCCCTGGTAAGGTCTGATCATAAATCAGTCTTGTTCAAATTAATGATCATGCCTGACCCTCCTCAAAAGCAAAAAGGATGAAAAATTTAACTATAGCCTCCTAGGAGATGGCATAAATAGTTTCAAACCCCCCTGCTACCACTGTCAACAAAGACTTCTATACAGAGGTGTACACAAATGCCCTGCATAAACACCTATACAAATGTATAGATTCGGCTGTACCTGAATGGATAAAACAAGTTCCTCACAAAAAAACCAAGCCACCCTGGTGGACATCAAGCATAAATAAGTTATACAACAAGAGGAATAAACTAATGTCTAAGAACAAAAGGAAACTGACTCAACAGAGGCAGGACACCCTCCACAGCTTGAACAAGCAAATTAGATGTCTTGTAAAGTTCTCTGAAGCCAATTATGAAACCAAACTAGCATCCCTAGCTAAGGATAATCACAAGGCATTATTTAGCTACATCAGAAATCAAAAGGGAAGGCACAGCTTTGTGCCGAACTAGTAATGGATGGTACCACTCATACTGAACCTGAGGACATTGTCAACCTGCTAGCAGACAGATTTGGTGCAAACTTCGCTCCCCTGTTCCCACCAGACATACCCCAAAGCATACCTGTCACCAGTCTCTAACTACTATCTCCAGTGAGCAGGTCATAACCGCACTCTCCTTGGCCAAAACACAGCCTTTATGGGACCAGATAACATCTCAGGCTGCCTACTAAATGGTCTAAAACAGGACCTAGCAGAACCACTTGGCACTCTCTTCAACCACAGTCTGACTTTGTCCCAGCAGAGTGGATAGCAGCAACAGTAATTCCCTTGCACAAACGGGGTCCATCAACCGATCCTCACAATTATAGACCCCATAAGCCTAACTAGACTTATCGTCAAGGCAATGGAGAGAATCATCATGAACCTTATTAACAAAGACATAGGTGACCTTCAAACTCTTGAACCAATCCAATTTGGCTTCATTAAGGGTAGATCATGCTTATTAAACGTGGTGGACTTCTTTGAGAATGTCAACAAAGCCCTGGATGAAGGCAAAATAGTATGTACAGCCTGTGGTGACTTATCCAAGGCTTTTGACACACTCCCTTACTCAGACATCATTGAGAAACTCACCCATCTGGGAATTAACCCATATGTCACTAGATGGGTAGCCAACTGGCTCACCGAGAGAATGCATACAGTCAAAGTTGGGGATTCCACCCCTACCAGCAGACCAGTTACCAGTGGTGTACCACAAGGATATGTGCTGGGTCCCCTGCTGTTTGGAATCTATTTCAAAGAAGTCTAGACAAAAATAGATGGCCTGTGACTTACCAATTTCAAACTAGGTGCAGTCATTGAGTCCCACAATGATGTTGATATACTATAAAAAGAGCTTACACAGACAAATGATTGGTGCCAAAACCACAGACTTTAACTAAATGCAAAAAAATGCATTATCATCCCTTTTGGCAATGGGAAAGTCCCGGCAAATTACAATATTAACAGTACAATCCTTAGCTCAAACCCTGTGGTGAGAGGTTTTAGAAACCAGGTAGATTGCAAAATTAACTTCAATCACCATATGTCCACAGTGGTAAGGAAGGCCTTCTGTGTTGCACATCTCAAAAGTAAGGGATCACATCTGTTCATCAGTGAGAGTGGTGAGCTTTTAGCAGCCTGTCTGTCACTGGGGGAGTGATTTCAGCTTAGAATCTGTAGTTTTATTGGCCATTTTGGGCTATTTCTATCCCTTTCATCTTTCTATTTAAACCCGTCTTTGCGTGTTTTTTTCACTTGTATTAACTCAGCAAGAGCCTGCCTGGGTGTCTTGCAGAGTTCTATAGCAACAGAAGGAGAAAAGAGAGACTTTGAGTGGATTAAGTACCTCTGTTGTGTTTTTTATTGCTTATTTTCGCTAACCACACTATTCCAAGCATTTTTATTAACTGTGCTACTTATTTGAACTGTTTTTTAAATTCTGTTACTGTTTGCACTTTAACTGATCATTTTTAAGTGTGTTTTCAGCTGTTTAATTGCTGAGGGCTACACACTCAAGTGTGCTAGCCATTTTTCTGTCTTGAAAGTCTTTGTACTACTGTATCTGTTTTAATTTTCGAAAAAAACAAAAAAATCCTATCTCTCTGCGCGTTTCCCACCTTTCTATAACAAGTAGAGTCAGGTTTTCAGATTTTGCTGAATTCTGGGCTGTTTTGTAGTTTCTGTGTTGCCCAGACCTTACTAAGATAAGCTTCTCTGTTCATCAGTGAGAATGGTGAGCTTTGAGCAGCCTATCTTTCGCTGGAGGAGTAGTTTCAGCTCAGAATCTGTAGTTTTATTGGCCATTTTGGTCTATTTCTATCCCTTTTGTCTTTCTGTTTAAAAACCATCTTTGCCTGTTTTTTGCTCTAGTATTACCTCAGCAAGAGCCTGCCTGGGTGTCCTGCAGAGTTCTATATCAGCAGAAGGAGAAAACGAGAGACTCTGAGTGGATTAAGTACCTCTGTTTTGCTTTTTATTGCTTATTTTCGCTACCCACACTATTCTGAGCGTTTTTATTAACTTCGCTACTTATTTGAACATTTTGTAAAATTCTAATACTCTTTGCACTTTAACTGATAGTTTTAAGTGTTTTTTTCAACTGTTTAAAGTACGCTAGCCATTTTTCTGCCTTGAAAGTGTTTGTATTACTGTATCTGTTGTAATGAAAAAAAATATATATCCTACCTCTCTACTCGTTTCCAACCTTTCTATAACCAGTAGAGTCTGGTTTTCATTTTGCTCAATTCTGATCTGTTTTGTAGTTTCTGTGTTGCACAGACCTTACTAAGATAGAAGGAAGCTTCTCTGTTCATCACTGAGAGTGGTGAGCTTTGAGCAACCTATCTGTCGCTGGAGGCGCAGTTTCAGCTCAGAATCTGTAGTTTTATTGGCCATTTTGGTCTATTTATATCCCTTTCATCTTTCTGTTTAAAAATCCATGTTTGCGTGGTATTTGCACTTGTATTACCTCACCAAGAGCCTGCCTGGGTGTCCTGCAGAGTTCTACAGCAGCAGAAGAAGAAAAGAGAGACTTTGAGTGGATTAAGTAACTTTGTTTTGCTTTGTATTTCTTATGTCCACTAACCGCACTATTCCAAGCATTTTTATTAACGTTGCTACTTATTTGAACTGTTTTTAAATTCTGATACTGTTTGCACTTTAACTGATCGGTTTTAAGTGTTTTTTCAACTGTTTAATTGCTGAGGGCTACACACTTAAGTGCACTAGCCATTTTTCTGCCTTGAAAGTGTTTGTATTCATAGGTTCATAGGTTCATACTAGGCTATCTGCCCGAGGGCATAGCCCATCGTTTCCCTTTAGTATGGGGAACTATACCCATTATTTTGCTGTGCCTCTGTCGAGCAGTGACACTGAGGTAATCCCTGGGGTATATCTGCGATCTCCCATCCATTGGTCAAGATTTCTCTTGAACAAGGCCAGCGAGGTGCTCTGCCTCACATGTACTGGGATTTTGTTCCACAGCATAGGGAGTCTTTGGGTGATGAATCTATCCCTCCAGCACGTCCTATTAATAGCTGTGTCGAGGTTTAAGTCTCCCGCCCTTGTGGCTCTGATGGATCTAGATTTTTGAGGTGAAGCATATTCATCAAATCTGGGTTTGACATGGCCTTGTATGTTAGGCAAAGGTCACCTCTGAGCAAGCGGTAAGCAACTGAATAGAGCTGGAGTTCTTTCAGTCGGGCAGCATAGGACAGATTTTTGAGACCCTTTATCCTTTTGGTGAGGAACTTTGTGGCCTCTCCAGCTGCAAGTGTCGGGTCAGATACATTCCGAATGGGGCATTGTACTCAATCATTGGTCTGATGAGTGATGAGTAAAGGAGACTATGACCTCCTTGATCTAGATGAGAATCCCTTCATGATAAGGTGGGCAATGTAGAAGGTCTTCCTAACTACTTTAGCTACATGGGTGTCGAATGACAGACTACTATCAACCTGGGTCCCCAGGTCCCTGATAACTTCTTCTGTGCTCAGTGGATTGCCACCTATTTGGTAGCTAGGGGTAACCTTGTTTTTCCGAAAGGTATGACTATGCATTTTTTGGCATTTAACTTTAGGTCGTGGCTCTGGCACCAGTTATCCGTTTCTGTGAGACCCTTCTGAAGGATATCTGTGTCAGATGTGTTTTCTACTATGGCGCCCAGTTTGCAGTCATCTGCAAACTTTGTCAGCCATAACCCTCCTGTGTTTGCTTGTACGGAAAAGTAGATGCCAAACAAGAGTGGGCCAGGACTGCCCTGTGGGACACCACTTGTGACAGGCTTTGAGTCTGACATGGCGCCAGCAACTCTGACCCTGTGGGTTCTGTCACTCCAGTTTGCAACCCATCTTGTGATGTATGGGTTAACATTTAAGCTGATGAGTTTTCAAATGATACGTGGGGTATTGTATCGAAGGCCTTAGCCAGATCGAGGTAGGCTGTATGGACTGCCTTTCCCTCATCAATGGCTTTGGTGACTGGAAAAAGTCAACCAAGTTTAAAAGGCATGATCTGCCTTTGACAAAGCCAAACTGGTTGGATCCAAAGTCTGCAAATTCCCTATGTCTTTATTTATGAGGTCCATTATGATCCTCTCCATGGCTTTGCAGATAAGGCTTGTCAAGCTAATGGGCGGTAATTTCCAGGGTCGGTGGAGGCACCGCCTTTGTGAAGTGGGACCACAGTTGCAGTGCGCCACCCCTGGGTACGTATCCAGAGGTAAGACTTTGATTAAACAGCTGTCCTAGCTGTGGGTTTAATTCCTCATTGAGTTCATGGAGCACACAGCCGGGGACACCATCAGGTCCCATGGATGCTGTGTTTTTGCTTTGGAGAGAGCAGTTCTCACTTGGGCTGGAGATGTTTGGGGGCTGCAGTTTGGTATAGATATCTCTCCTTTGGGGAGGGGAGAAGTTTGCACTGAACCTGTCAGCCAGTATGTTGGCAATGTCTGTAGGATCAGTAATCTTCACATCATTTTGAACTAGTTCTGAGCATATCTGGGAGTTTCCTCCTAGGTTTCTAACATAGCTAAAGAAGGCCTTATGATTGTCTTTTGAGTCTTTAGCTATTTTTCTCTAAAATTTGCTTTGGATGATTTTATGAGAGCTCTTAGTTTTTTACTTATAGTGATCAAGGGTGTCTTACCTTTTAAGGATTTTGCTCTATCTTGTAGTAACTTCCTCCTTTTGTTGTAGAGTTTGTTTATGGCTGGGGTCCACCAGACTGCCTTTGGTACAAAGAGTCTTTGTTTTGCTTGGGATTGCCTTATCCATGCAGTCCTGCAGGTGCTGGTAGAAGGCATTTGTAAGTGATTCAGCGGCTTGAGTACTGTTTTCTCGGGGGCCTTAAAGGAGACCACACTAGTCTTTAGAAGTGTGAAGTCGGCTTTTGAGAAGTTCTTTACTGTGGTCTTTTTTATTTCAGGTGGGGTGGGATGAGGACCTCCAGCGAGATTAGTTTGTGATCTGATCTCACCAGTGAGGGGTATACTTCCGGTGTTGAACATTGTGTTCCCATGTTCGTGATGATGAGATCAAGTATGTTATCTCCTCTTGTGGGGATGGTGACTAGTTGTTCCATGGCATTTGAGTTTATGAATTCCAGGAACTTTTGGGCTAGGGTGTTTGGGCTTGAGTAGTGTTCCCAGTCTATATTAGGGTAATTGAAGTCACCTAGTATGATGGTGTTTGGTGATACATTTATCCCCTCTAGTGTTTTCAGGAAGGCCATGTGAGGTTCCCGAGTTTATGAGGGTGGCCTGTAACATGCTACAATTTGCAGAGCAGTCTTGCCTACGGTTAATTGCACCTGGATGGTCTCCGATGCATCATGCGTTGCCACCAGTCTTGAGGTGTGGGTGTCCTTGATGAATATGGATACCCCTCCTCCTTTCTTGGTATTGTCCGGATTTTGGGGCCGGAACGCATGATATGAGGTAAAACCTGATAGCTGGGGTGCTCTCAGGAGCCTTGAACCAGGTTTCTGTCACTGCACAGACATCGATGTTCTCCATACTGAGAAGGGCCTGCGTGCATTTTGAGATTTAGACTTCTGGCATTGAGCAGCATTACCCTTAGTTTTTTTCCTTTTTTGTGTTCTAGGGTGGTAGGTTTAGAATTTGAGCCTTGCCTAAAAAAGGCACTATGGGGTGGCAAGAGCCTTTGCCAATATCCGAATCCCAGGGGTGACAGGTGCAAGCCGTCCCGCAGCGTGGCTTGTCCAGCATGTCATCCCAGGCAGACAGATACTGGATCCCCTTTGAATGACACCAGTGTTTAAGCCAATTGTTAAAGCTGATCATCTTATCTCTGTATTGTGGCATCATTCTTGGTGAAGGTAGGATACTGCTCAAGGTCAGGGTCATACCTGCCTGGGCTACATAATCAGAGAGCTCCGCAATGTCTCTTTTCATGTAGTCCAAGGAGGTGCGTCTCAGGTCGTTTACACCAGCGTGGACAATGACTGAGTCATATTTGTACCTGCTGTTGAGAGACCTGAGTGCTTGCTTATGTGGCGGATTCTAGCGCCGACAGACAGCTTACTGTGACCTTCTCCTTACTCAGTCTGGTGAGCGGGACGCCAGTGTGTCTGACTATGGAGTCACCAATGACTAGTGTGTCTGGCATTGTGTTTGGCCTTAAGGGCTGTGACTGTTTGACACTCTGACTGTGAGGTCTATGTGTTGCAGGTGTTGTGTTCTGAGGTGGTGGTTGTTTGGGTGTCTGCTTTGGTGGCCTCTGCTGTTTTGGTAGATTTTTGATCAGAGCCTCCGAGTATGTCTTTGTGTGTTTATGTGTATGATTTGAGGTTGTAATGGTACTATGTGAGACTGGGTCTATAGTGTGTGTGGTAACCTTCTCCTCCTGACTGGTCTTGCCAGTCCTATGTTGAGAGAGCTCAGCCTCCAGTTTGGTATATGTTTTAATTTTCGAAAAAACAAAAAAAAAATCTTATCTCGCTACTTGGTTCCCACCTTTCTATAACCAGTAGATTCCGGTTTTCAGATTTTGCTGAATTCTGGGCTGTTTTGTAGTTTCTGTGTTGCTCAGACCTTACTAAGATAGAGGGAAGTTTCTCTGTTCATCAGTGAGAGTGGTGAACTTTGAGCAGTCTATCTTTCGCTGGAGGAGTGGTTTCAGCTCAGAATCTGTAGTTTTATTGCCCATTTTGGGCTATTTCTATCCCTTTCATCTTTCTATTTAAAAACCCATCTTTGCGTGGTTTTGTGCATCGCGCAGCGCTGTTTAACTACAATTAAACTATTCCCGGTGCCAGAAAGTCTCCTCCTCAAATTTCCCCTTAGAACTAGCCAATTTTCTAGTTTTAGCACTCAAAAATGTTTCTTTGTGCTCAGCACTTGTTCAAAACTCGTCGCAAGTACTAAATAATCTACAAATTACTGCAGCACTCAACTTTCCTCACTTGTCAAGAGGAAAACAATTTTTAGTACTTAAATTTATAAGCATCTGATCAGGCATGTCTAAGGGTCAGCTCCCGGTGTTTTTCCCTGTCCACCTGATGAATCTGGGCATCTTGGGGCAATGTAGCAGTTGCCTCATGTACACTGACAACCCTCTCCTCCTACCACCCAACACTACAACCTGTGAGAGATGCACTTATATAGCCAAACTGGAAACCAAGCTCTCTCCCACCAAGACTGGACTAGACAGTCAAGTAGAGAAGGTAAACTCCTGCACCACACCACACTCAACACAGAGTCCATCAAAACCTGCTCCACCAAAACCCACACATAGTAACACAAAACACACACCTGCATTCACGGAGGCTCTCAATAAATATCTGCCCAAACAACAGAGACCTCCAAAGCCGAAATGCAAGCAACCACTACCCTCCAACACTATCAAGTGACACATAGCCCACAAAATCAGTGTGCCACTCAACCTCAGCCCATAAGGCAAAACAACATACCCAACACACTAGTCATAGGCAACTCTATAAGTCATGTACACTGACATCCCTCTCACCAGGCTAAACAAAGAGAAAGTTACTTTCAGCTGCCTGTCAGGTGCCAGGATCTGCCACATAACGCACGCACTCAGGTCACTTCAAAACAACTAGAAATATGACTCTGTCATTGTCCATGTTGGAGTGAATGACCTGAGACTTAACCTCCCTGGAATACATGAAATGAGACTTGGTGGAGCTCTTGGATCATGTAGCCCAGACAGTTTTGACCCTAGCCCTGAGTAGCATCCTGCTATTGCCCAGAATGATACCACAGTGCAAGGACAAAAATGATTGACTTCAACAATTGGCTAAGCTTCTAGTGTCATTCTAAGGGGATCCAGTGTCTGTCTGCCTGGGACGACATGATTGACAGACCACAATGCTTTGCCAGAGATGGCCTGCACCTGTCGCCCCTGGGATTCCAGATACTGGCAAAGGCTCTTAACCCCCAAAGTGCCTTTTTTAGGCAAGGTTCAAATGTCAAACTCACCACCATAGAAGGTACAAACAAACTAAATTTGAGGGTAATGCTGCTCAGTGCTAGAAGTCTAAACCTCAAAATGCACTCACTCGAGGCACTCCTTAAGGTGGAGAACATCGACATCTGCACAGTGACAGAGACCTGGTTTAAGACTCCATAGAGCATCAATGCATTACCAGGCTATAATTCATACCGCACCTTTCGGCCACGTAACCTGGACCGAAACACTAAAGGAGGAGGCGTGTCCATATTCATAAAGGATATCCAGACCTCCAGGCTAGTTGTTCAACATAATGCAACTAAAATTATCCAAGTACAATTAACACTAGGCAAGACTGCCATCCAGGTTGTAGCTTGTTACAGATCCCCCACCATGCCCCAGGACGCTCACTCCACATTTCTTGATATACTGGATAATATTAAGGTGCAGCCCAATACCTTAATAATGGGAAATTTCAACTACCCCACCATCACCTGGGAAAACTACTCATGTACTAACTCATTTGCTCAACGTTTTCTGGAATTCATAAATCCAACACCCTGGATCAGCTTGTCCATACTCCCACCAGGGGCAGCAATATCCTGGACCTGGTCATTACCAATATGGGTAACCGATGTTCCACGCCAGAGGTCAACTCCTTGCTGGTCAGATCCGACCACAAGCTGATCACCCTAGACATCCATATCCCACCCCCACCCCCATTAAGGAAACTACCATAAAAAAATTTCTCCAAAGCCAACTTCATGCTTCTTAAGACAGAAGTGGCTAACTTCACGACACCCATACAGATGGAAAATAGAGGCATGACTGCTGAATCCTATAGAAATGCACTGTATAAGCATGTACACAAGTGCATGGACCATGCTATCCCCAACAGAACCAAGATGCAATCCTCCAAAAAAGAAAGCCAATCTGGTGGTCCCCTGCCATAAACAAACTCTACAACAGAAGGAAGAAGCTGTTGCAAAAAAGAGTAAAATCCCATGATTGCAGGAACTCCCTGGTCAGCCTCAGTAAGAAGTTGAGATCCCTCATAAAATCCTCCAAAGCTAGTTACAAAAATAAAATTGCCAATGATTCTAAAGACAACCACAAAGCATTTACAGCTTTGTCAGGAAACTCAATGGCAACACTCAGATCTGCACTGAGCTACAGCACAATGGCACTAGATTTAGAGAACCAACTGATATTGCCAACATCCTGGCAGACAGGTTCAATGCAAACTTTACCCCCTCCACCCTCCAAAGGGCCCATCTCCATCCTGGAAGAATGCAAAGCCCCTGTAATCACGAACGCACAAGTAAAGACCACACTCTCCAAAGCCAAGAACACAGCATCCATGGGTCCGGACAACATCCCAGGCTGCATTCTGCATGAACTACAGAACGAACTGGCACCCCACCTAAGTACCATGTTCAACCATAGCCTCACTTCAGGCTTTGTGCTTACTGAATGGCGCACAGCGATGGTTATCCCACTTCACAAAGGGGGTGCCACCACGAACCCCGAGAACTACCGCCCTATTAGCCTGATTAGCCTGGTCTGCAAGGCCATGGAATGCATCATCCTGTAGCTTATAAACAAAGACATAGGTAACCTCCAAACTCTGGACCCTACTCAGTTTGGGTTTGTAAAAGCTAGATCATGCCTCCTAAACCTGATTGACTTCTTTAAAGCAGTCACCAGAGCCGTGGACGAGGGTAAGGTGGTGCACACAGCCTATCTTGACCTCGCCAAGGCTTTTGACACCATCCCCCACTCTGGTATTATAGATAAACTCACTAGACTGGGCATAAATCCCTATGTCAAAAGATGGGTGGCCACCTGGTTCACTGACAGAACCCACACAGTGAAAGTAGCCGACTTCAAATCCTACTACAGACCAGTGACAAGTGGTGTACCACAGGGTTCAGTCCTGCATCCTCTCCTATTCGGTATCTACTTCTCAGAAGTCCAGACTAACACAGCTGGTCTCTGGCTGACGAAGTTTGCAGATGACTGCAAACTAGGAGCCATAGTAAAATCACTTTAGGATGTGGACATTTTCCAAAGAGGCCTCACTGAGACTGATGCTTGGTGTCAAAGTCATGGCCTCAAGCTCAATGCCAAGAAGTGCATTGTCATCCCCTCTGAGAAAAACACCGTACCCATGAACTACTACATAGGCGATAGCCTACTAAACACTGAAAGTGTGATAAGATACAGGTGGACAGTTGTCTCTTTTGATAATCATGTCACCACAGTAGTCAGGAAATCCTTCTACATGACACACCTCATCATTAAAAGGAATCTCCTCCAGAAAAAAAGAGGTCATTGTTCCTCTCTACTCATCCCTCATCAGGCCCATTATAGAGTACAACACCCCGTTTAGCATGCACCTCGCAAGACATCTATAACAACTAGAAAGGTCACAGAAATACCTCACTAAGAGGATTACCAGCCTCAAACAGATGCCATACGCAGACCCTCTCAAAAAACTACAGCTCTACTCCGTTGCATATCGCCTACTCAGAGGCGACCTCTGCCTAACATACAAAACCATGTCTAACCCAGATATGATGGACATGCAACACTTAAAGAAATCTCATTTTCTCTGAGCCACACACTCCAGAGACCTAAACCTTGTCACCACAATAAGCAGAACATGCTGGAGGGATAGATTCCTGTCCCAGAGATTTCCCATGCTCTAGAACAGACTACCTATTCATGTCAAACAAAGCTCCTCATTAGCCCTCTTTAAGAAAAATCTTGACAAATGGATGGGAAACAAGAAACTCCCCCCGGGGATTACTTTTGTGGCTCTGCTCGATAGGGGCACAGGAAAATAATTTTCTTGGGTGGTGAAAGCCAGGGAACCTTTTGGCTAGGCTTATATAGGCTCTAGGTACGATAGCCTAGTACTTACCTATGAACCTATAAGAGAGTTAACTGTAAGTAAAACACACTTTTGTTGAGAGAGTTAACTGTAAGTAAAACGAACTTTCTTCTTAACAGTAGTATTTTTATAATGCGTAATATAATCTGCATGCTATGAAGTAAAGTTTCCTCAGTTGTTTTCAAGCATAACGGGGATACTAAAGTAAACAGGTGTTCCTGTTTTTTTTTTCTTCTCCTTTTTCTCCTTGTTCAATTTTAGGAAATGCAGCACTGCAATGTAAAAAAAGAAAAGTCTGATAGCATGATACAAAAAAAATTGACATACTTTTTCTCATTGTTGCATAGAGGAATGACTGGATTATAGCCTTTGGCTTGATCCAGTAACACATTTTAAGTCAAAGCAAATAAATAAAAAAGAACATCAAAGAAAATTGTATAGGTGGGAGGTTGGCATAATGGTCTAGGTATTTACCTTACTGACACAAGGTGCAAGGTTTGATTCTTACATGAGGTAATTGGCTAGGATTAAAATGGCCTACAAGGGCAGTTAGCTTAGTAATAATATATGAACCTATGAACTTAATAAAAGCTTTCCTCTAGCAAATAAATAAATGCTTGTAGAAGCAGCTCTGTATCTGGTTCTCATGTCTCCATAGAGACAGTCTTATGAAGAGCAATAAAAACAGAATTTGTTCTTTCAATGGCTAGGAGATAATGTTTTCTGAAAGCATTCAAGTGTTTTCCAAATCTAGGAGAGCAATAAAGATGAGACAAAAACCAGACAGCACTTAGTAGAAGCACAAGCAGTACCATGTGTCTTAGACTCTTAGCATGGATAACATTCCTTTTAGGTTAACCCAAGTTTGTGAGTGTGGCTGTTAGTTTGGGATAATTGGTCCTATTAGAAGGGTAAAACTTCAGTATTTGAAGATGTACATCATTTTGTATGTTAGTACTAAGTTGATAGGTTTTAAGGCTGTATTGGGGGTGTATTTGTTTTTTTTTTTTTTGTTTGAGGGCTTTCAATACAACTGAAAGTTTTGTAAGATGAGCTCAATTGGATATGACAAGAAACAACTATATAAAAAATCAACCTGCCAAACATTAGTGTATACATGTAATACAAAAGCTGGAACTAGATACTTAAAAATGTTATTCACATGTTTGTTTGTGTCTTTCGGCTTTTCCCGGTTACGGGTCGCCACAGCGGAACTCCGGTCTGCTAATGATTGGCAGTTGATTTTTACGTACCGGCTTGCCAGGCCTGACGCACAACCTTCAACGAAGGTACACCCACTCACGCATGTCTCCATGCAGAAGACGCTCTAGCTGAGAATCGAACCAGACAGCGTCTTACTGTGAGGTGACAACGCTACACATAAAACATGGAAATAATAACTTTATATCATAATGATGCTTTGTATGTCATCTTTAAATATAAATGATCTGACAGAGATATACAAAAACAGAAAGAGCAGTGAACTATGTTGCAAAACATAGAGTGCAAATAGCTGTGCTATAGGAGACGCATTTGTAAAGAACTGAACATGTGAACTTGATAAAGAAAAGTTTTCAGGATGGTTATTCAGTGGAATACCTAGAACAAAGGAAAATATGAATAGTTATATTAATTGCAAGAAGAGCTCCAATAGTGATAGAAGAAGATAAAAAAGATAATAATTGTAGATTTGTACTATGGGGCTGCTGGCAAGGGAGGAGGATTACACTGCCATATATTTGTATTCCACCTAAAACTGCTATAATGGAGCTTAAGAAAATTCTGGGAGAAGTAATCAGCTTTCAACAGGGGATATTACTTATTGATGGGGACTGGAATTTGAGTTACAGCAGTGAAGATATGTCTGGGGGCCCAGAAGGGAAAATATAAAAAGGAGGGTAGATTTTTGAAGAAACTTATGAAAGTATTTGGCATGGAAGATGTGAATTCAATAGTAGGAGTTTGGAGTGAATTTACATATTCCCCAATATATAAAAGGTGGGCTAGGCTAGACAGAACTTACATTTCACAGGAACATTTAATTGAAAGTTTTGATACGCAAACAATAACTGTTTCAGATCACATGCCAATAATAACTAAAATAAAAATGAAACACTGGCGCTTTCTCACCTATTTGTTGAAAAGAGAGGAATTTAAGGAATGGGTAGTAGAAATTATTCAGGAGTTATTAGAGAAGGTAGATATTTCTCCTGAAAATATAGCTAGTGGGTGGGATAAAATTAAAGTGGAGATTAAAAATAGGGTGGAAATAAAAGAAAGAGTAATATGGCTAAGAAATAACAAGAATTATGTAGAGGGACTGACGAATGTTAAAGTATTGCAGAATTGGGGGATTCTCGCAGAACAAGAAGAGGAGAAATTGCAGAATACTGAACAGAAAATAAGGGATTATCTCAATGATATGCATGAGTTTAGAAAAATTGCTGTTAAGCAACTGTTTTTTTTAATAATAACTCCGGAGCACAGAAACATATAGCACAACGACTCAGGCAACGTAAAGTAGAAAAGGTTGTTGCCAAGCTTAGAGAGCCTATAACAAGGAAGATAACAGTAGATCCTGTACCGGTACAAGAAATATTTTGGAAATTTTATGAAAGACTGTATCAAGCAGAGAAATACAGAAATTAAGAAAAGGTACAAATGGAAGTGTTTATGGAAGCATTAAATATGTCAAGGTTAGAGGTAGATGGGGCTCAATTACTAATAGGATAGGAGAAGATGAGATGAAAATGATGGTATATATCCAATCCACAGGAAAGACCCCAGGAAGAGATGGTATTCCTGTGGAAGTTTGGATGCTAGAAAGAAAAAACTGGCAAAGATCTTGAAAGTTTTGCTTAACAGTATTTTAAGAGGAGGAGAAGCACCAACAACCTGGAAGAAAGCAGTGGTGGCTGTAATACTTAAAGAGGGTAAAGACCCATCAGATATAGCTTCATACAGGCCCCTTTTAATCCTAAACCATGATTATAAAGTCTGCATATCTATAAAGGAGAAAAGAATGGCAAAAGTGGTGCCAGAATTGATAGATATGGATCAATGTGGTTTTGTGGAGGGGAGGCAAACATTTGACAACATTAACAGAACATTGATGATCCAGAGGGAAGCAGAATGTAAGAAAATACCACTGTTATTCGTGGGTCTTGATGCACATAAAGTATTTTAGTATGCTGTGAATTTTTGAGCAAGGCAATGGAAGCATTTGCATTCCATAATAAAATTGTAAGGTTGACTAGGAAGAAATATGAGGGATCTGAGGCGAACGTTAAAGTGAGTGGGTTCCTCTCTAATAATTGCTGTTTGAGCAGAGGAACCAGGCAGGGGTGTCCTCTTTTTCCTTTGTTATTTGTGTTATATTTAGAACCAAAGAAAATAAGGATTCAGAAATTCAAGGATATAATAGGTATCGTAGTCAAGAAAAGCTGGCTCTATTTGCAGATGATATTATTTTATAGCTGATAAAAGCAGAAAAGGACACTTCAGTGTTGGGGAACATTTTGAAGTAGTTTCAAGTCTTTACTGGGTATAAAATTAATGAAGCTAAAACAAAGGCAGTAGCTTTAAATTATGAACCCACACACAGATTTGTCCAACAATATCCATATTTATGGGGACATGATAAAATGAATTACTTAGGAGTATGGATTAAAAAGGATTCCAGTGTGGCAGCTAAGGATATGTGGGAAGAGACCAAACAAAAGATAATACAAAAACTGAGAAATTGGAAACTGTGTTATATGGATATAGATAGCAAGAAACAAGCAGTTAAATGTTTTTCGTCCCTTTAGTTTTATACACTGGTCAGACATATTGTTATCAACCAGAAGAGAAGTTATGGATAGCAATTATTAATGAGCTGAAAGATTTTATCTGGAAGGGGTAGATGGAAAGAGTCAAGTGGGATAAGCTGATTCTTCCAATAGAACAAGGTGGTTTGGGATTACCTGATTTGAAGGGGTATTTCAGAGCTACACAGTTATGACTCCTATACATAGCACAATTTGAAACGTTTTATTCAGAGTGGAAAGGGATGATTGTGAGACGGGGGAAGCTCAAGAAACAAGGAGAGACTGGAATTTTGGAAGTAGATCCTTAGGGAGAATAACAGTAACCATACAGAGTATTATATTAAGGCGAATAACAGTAACCATACAGAATATTATATTCATAAAGAAGCAGAAAGTATTCTAAGAACTAAGCCAATACGGCAATGGAGAAAGGAGGTTCTGTCAATAGGGATGACTGTAATTAGGTATACAGACAATAGGCAAGAGGGGATGGACTTTATTGCAGAAAACAGGGGCACAGGAAAATAATTTTCTTGGGTGGTGAAAGCCAGGGAACCTTTTGGCTAGGCTTATATAGGCTCTAGGTACGATAGCCTAGTACTTACCTATGAACCTATAAGAGAGTTAACTGTAAGTAAAACACACTTTTGTTGAGAGAGTTAACTCTAAGTAAAACAAACTTCCTTCTTAACAGTAGTATTTTTATAATGCATAATATAATCTGCATGCTATGAAGTAAAGTTTCCTCAGTTGTTTTCAAGCATAACGGGGATACTAAAGTAAACAGGTGTTCCTGTTTTTTTTCTTCTCCTTTCTTTCTCCTTGTTCAATTTTAGGAAATGCAGCACTGCAATGTAAAAAAAGAAAAGTCTGATAGCATGATAAAAAAAATTGACATACTTTTTCTCATTCTTGCATAGAGGAATGACTGGAGTATAGCCTTTGGCTTGATCCAGTAACACATTTTAAGTCAAAGCAAATAAATAAAAAAGAACATCAAAGAAAATTGTATAGGTGGGAGGTTGGCATAATGGTCTAGGGATTTACCTTACTGACACAAGGTGCAAGGTTTGATTCTTACATGAGGTAATTGGCTAGGATTAAAATGGCCTACAAGGGCAGTTAGCTTAGTAATAATATATGAACCTATGAACTTAATAAAAGCTTTCCTCTAGCAAATAAATAAATGCTTGTATAAGCAGCTCTGCATCTGGTTCTCATGTCTCCATAGAGACAGTCTTATGAAGAGCAATAAAAACAGAATTCGTTCTTTCAATGGCTAGGAGATAATGTTTTCTGAAAGCATTCAAGTGTTTTCCAAATCTGGGAGAGCAATAAAGATGAGACAAAACCAGACAGCACTTAGTAGAAGCACAAGCAGTACCATGTGTCTTAGACTCTTAGCATGGATAACATTCCTTTTAGGTTAACCCAAGTTTGTGAGTGTGGCTGTTAGTTTGGGATAATTAGTCCTATTAGAAGGGTAAAACTTCAGTATTTGAAGATGTACATAATTTTGTGTGTTAGTATTAAGTTGATAGGTTTTAAGGCTGTATTGGGGGTGTATTTGTTTTTGTTTTTTTGTTTGAGGGCTTTCAATACAACAGAAAGTTTTGTAAGATGAGCTCAATTGGATATGACAAGAAACAACTATATAACAAATCAACCTGCCAAACATTAGTGTATACATGTAATACAAAAGCTGGAACTAGATACTTAAAAATGTTATTCACATGTTTGTTTGTGTTTGTGTCTTTCGGCTTTTCCCGGTTACGGGTCGCCACAGCGGAACTCCGGTCTGCTAATGATTGGCAGTTGATTTTTACGTACCGGCTTGCCAGGCCTTACGCATAACCTTCAACGAAGGTACGCCCACTCACGCATGTCTCCATGCAGAAGACGCTCTAGCTGAGAATCGAACCAGACAGCGTCTTACTGTGAGGTGACAACGCTACACATAAAACATGGAAATAATAACTTTATATCATAATGATGCTTTGTATGTCATCTTTAAATGTAAATGATCTGACAGAGATATACAAAAACAGAAAGAGCAGTGAACTATGTTGTAAAACATAGAGTGCAAATAGCTGTGCTATAGGAGATGCATTTGTAAAGAACTGAACATGTGAACTTGATAAAGAAAAGTTTTCAGGATGGTTATTCAGTGGAATACCTAGAACAAAGGAAAATATGAATAGTTATATTAATTGCAAGAAGAGCTCCAGTAGTGATAGAGGAAGATAAAAAAGATAATAATTGTAGATTTGTACTATGGGGCTGCTGGCAAGGGAGGAGGATTACACTGCCATATATTTGTATTCCACCTAAAACTGCTATAATGGAGCTTAAGAAAATTCTGGGAGAAGTAATCCGCTTTCAACAGGGGATATTACTTATTGATGGGGACTGGAATTTGAGTTACAGCAGTGAAGATATGTCTGGGGGCCCAGAAGGGAAAATATAAAAAGGAGGGTAGATTTTTGAAGAAATTTATGAAAGTATTTGGCATGGAAGATGTGAATGCAATAGTAGGAGTTTGGAGTGAATTTACATATTCCCCAATATATAAAAGGTGGGCTAGGCTACAGAACTTACATTTCACAGGAACATTTAATTGAAAGTTTTGATATGCAAACAATAACTGTTTCAGATCACATGCCAATAATAACTAAAATAAAAATGAAACACTGGCGCTTTCTCACCTATTTGTTGAAAAGAGAGGAATTTAAGGAATGGGTAGTAGAAATTATTCAGGAGTTATTAGAGAAGGTAGAAATTTCTCCTGAAAATATAGCTAGTGGGTGGGATAAAATTAAAGTGGAGATTAAAAATAGGGTGGAAATAAATGAAAGAGTAATATGGCTAAGAAATAACAAGAATTATGTAGAGGGACTGACAAATGTTAAAGTATTGCAGAATAGGGGGATTCTCGCAGAACAAGAAGAAGAGAAATTGCAGAATACTGAACAGAAAATAAGGGATTATCTCAATGATATGCATGAGTTTAGAAAAATTGCTGTTAAGCAACTGTTTTTTTTAATAATAACTCCAGAGCACAGAAACATATAGCACAATGACTCAGGCAACATAAAGTAGAAAAGGTTGTTGCCAAGCTTAGAGAGCCTATAACAAGGAAGATAACAGTAGATCCTGTACCGGTACAAGAAATATTTTGGAAATTTTATGAAAGACTGTATCAAGCAGAGAAATACAGAAATCAAGAAAAGGTACAAATGGAAGTGTTTATGGAAGCATTAAATATGTCAAGGTTAGAGGTAGATGGGGCTCAATTACTAATAGGATAGGAGAAGATGAGATGAAAATGATGGTATATATCCAATCTACAGGAAAGACCCCAGGAAGAGATGGTATTCCTGTGGAAGTTTGGAAGCTAGAAAGAAAAAACTGACAAAGATCTTGAAAGTTTTGCTTAACAGTATTTTAAGAGGAGGAGAAGCACCAACATCCTAGAAGAAAGCAGTGGTGGCTGTAATACCTAAAGAGGGTAAAGACCCATCAGATATAGCTTCATACAGGCCCCTTTCAATCCTAAACCATGATTATAAAGTCTGCATATATATAAAGGTGAAAAGAATGGCAAAAGTGGTGCCAGAATTGATAGATATGGATCAATGTGGTTTTGTGGAGGGGAGGCAAACATTTGACAACATTAACAGAACATTGATGATCCAGAGGGAAGCAGAATGTAAGAAAATACCACTGTTATTGGTGGGTCTTGATGCACATAAAGTATTTGAGTATGCTGTGAATTTTTGAGCAAGGCAATGGAAGCTTTTGCATTCCATAATAAAATTGTAAGGTTGACTAGGAGGAAATATGAGGGATCTGAGGCGAACGTTAAAGTGAGTGGGTTCCTCTCTAATAATTGCTGTTTGAGCAGAGTAACCAGGCAGGGGTGTCCTCTTTTTCCTTTGTTATTTGTGTTATATTTAGAACCAAAGAAAATAAGGATTCAGAAATTCAAGGATATAATAGGTATGGTAGTCAAGAAAAGCTGGCTCTATTTACAGATGATATTATTTTATAGCTGATAAAAGCAGAAAAGGACACTTCAGTGTTGGGGAACATTTTGAAGTAGTTTCAAGTCTTTACTGGATATAAAATTAATGAAGCTAAAACAAAGGCAGTAGATTTAAATTATGAACCCATACACAGATTTGTCCAACAATATCCATATTTATGGGGACATGATAAAATGAATTACTTAGGAGTATGCATTAAAAAGGATTCCAGTGTGGCAGCTAAGGATATGTGGGAAGAGACCAAACAAAAGATAATACAAAAACTGAGAAATTGGAAACTGTGTTATATGGATATAGATAGCAAGAAACAAGCAGTTAAATGTTTTTAGTCCCTTTAGTTTTATACACTGGTCAGGCATATTGTTATCAACCAGAAGAGAAGTTATGGATAGCAATTATTAATGAGCTGAAGGATTTTATCTGGAAGGGGTAGATGGAAAGAGTCAAGTGGGATAAGCTGATTCTTCCAATAGAACAAGGTGGTTTGGGATTACCTGATTTGAAGGGGTATTTCAGAGCTACACAGTTATGACTCCTATACATAGCACAATTTGAAACGTTTTATTTAGAGTGGAAAGGGATGATTGTGAGACGGGGGAAGCTCAAGAAACAAGAGAGACTGGAATTTTGGAAGTAGATCCTTAGGGAGAATAACAGTAACCATACAGAGTATTATATTAAGGCGAATAACAGAGCCATACATATTATTATATTCATAAAGAAGCAGAAAGTATTCTAAGAACTAAGCCAATACAGGAATGGAGAAAGGAGGTTCTGTCATTAGGGATGACTTTAATTAGGTATACAGACAATAGGCAAGAGGGGATGGACTTTATTGCAGAAAACAGGCAAAAGAACCAAGTTATTGAGAGCAAATAATTACAAAAGGAAAGGGTAATAGAATAGAAAGAGGCCAATAATTTATTTGGACTGCAGGCTTGAGATTGCCTTCCTTATCAAGGATCGAAATCAGAGTATTGGCAAAGAGAAAGAAATAGGGGGATTCTAAGTGAAAGACCACCACTGGTTGAGTTTTTAGTATAATGTAGACTGGAAGCTGCTGTTAAAAAAGAAATAATTAGTAGAGAATATAAAATATTACATGATAACTATAAGAATTAGAGGAGGTTAGAAAAGATTGGAAAGAGAGACTGGATAAGCAATTCACAAAGAAACAATGGGCGATATATGCATGTCTCCCAAATATGCAACAAAGTCTAGAGGATTTATGATCTTTGTTTGGAAGTGTTTACGTAGATATATTTATACCCCAAGTAGACTCCAAAGAATTTTTGCTCTGGTAGACGGCAAATGTTGAAGGTGTGATGGGGAAGAAATAGGTAATTGGGCACATATTTTCTGGAAGTCTAATGAGCTGGCAGACTTTAAAGATTCCCTGCAGACTACTCTGTGAGACATACTGAGTGAGCAAATTGATGTAACAATGGAAATGATTGTTTGAGGTATGATACAGAATTGGAATTGCCTAGACATAGTAAGGTTTTGCTGAATCTAATTATGGTGGCTGCCAAAAAAAGCAATTACTAGAAAATGGAAATTAGAATCTAAACCTAAGAATGGTGAATATAGTACTAGACGTAGTGAATATAGTACCAGAGGTAAAACAACTGGAATTGGGGTCTTTAGAAAAGGACAGGAGCAGATTACATAGAAAAAAATGGGCATTGTGGTAATAATACATGCAGAGGAGGTATAAGGTTTAAAATAAGGCAGGATTTGAATGAGCTATGTAATGTTTGACAATGACTGGATAGACTATAAGTGATGTATAATGTTTGCAACTAAAATTATGTCGATATGGTTTGTGATGTATAATGTTTGCAACTAAAATTATATCAATATGCTTTGTTTTCATTTATATAACTGTATGATTGCCTATGTCATATGTGATTATTTAATAAAGATGTTTCTTGTTAAAAAATGCTCTTAAGAGTATTAACAATAACTTAGTGTTTTGTGAGCTTTTTTTTCTTTATCCATATGTGTTTGTCATTTCTTCTTGTTGGCCTTTAGTTTGTTTTCTTCAACTCTTTTTTATTTTTAATTGTGCATTTTTTATGTTTTGTTTCTCAGTTCTGTTTGTACTTTTTGTTATTTTACATTATCATTTAATATAGAATTTTTTTACATTTCTATGAGGATGGGTTTTTTAATGGTAAGTTGTGCGTGATTTCTTTTGGGCACTGTTTATATATAGCTCATTGTTTTAGTTGTTGTGCATATGTTGGTGTTGGTTCTTGTGATCTTGGCCATTATATGTAGTCACAAACTGAAATTATTAATTTTCTGTTTGCCATTATTTTGCATGTATTAGTGTTAATTTTGCGAATTCATTTAGTTTGGGTTTTTTATAGCTTCATAAGTTGATCCTAAACAAGCAATCACTAGGACTATTGAGAGCCTATCCAAGTAAGCTCATTGAATTACTGTGTAACCCAATGGTGTTCATTACTTTTGTCTAAAAGGACTACACAGGATAACCCCAGAGAGAATTAATGACCATCCAGTTATTAAGGTTAAGAAAATATTAAGTTTGAAAGCAGCAAAAGTACTGCTCTGTTTGACATTTAAGGGGAGTTTATTCCACAGCTGTGGAATACCTTGGGTTAGGTAAATTTCCTCTTAACAAGTCTTACTGATATTAGTTGAGAAACTTGGTATGGATTTTTGAGGAGCTGTTGGCTTTCTGGAGGTGCAGGAGGTGAAGTAGGACAAAATCTTTCATGGCTCATAAAGCAAAGCAAGTTTACCATAAAGCTGTATGGAGAAGACTGAGAACAAGAAGAGGGTTTCCAAGCTATCTGGATAACTAACAGGCTTAAGACCATTGATCCTGTTAGTAGCAAAAAATATCTTAAGGTTTGTTAAGTTGAGCTGTATGTTTAGAAAGGTCCATGCCAAAAGAAGCATTATATTCAATGAAGGACTTTGTAAGGGATGAGTACAGGGGAGCTAAGGCTTATCTACCTGTAGAGGAAATACCACTGAAAATTATCTGCACCAGATGGAAAAGTTTCTAAACCATCATGGATATACAGTGGTCAAATGATAGTGAGTTGTCAACATAGGTGCCAAAGTCCCTGATGACGATATTAGTTCAGAGGGGTTTGTCATTTTTATGTTAGGAACTGGGACAGTTTCATTTATCAAATAAAACCACTCTACATTTCTTAGCATTTAGCTTAAGGCCATCGTAGTATACCAAGAGATGACATAGTCAGTCAAGCCCTTGCTGAAGTAGTTTTATGTCAGTTTCACCTAGTTTGCAGTAACTAGCAACATGAACTGACAGTTTCACCTTGTTTGCAGTCATCAGCAAACTGAGATAGCCACAAGCCTCAAACATTAGACTTAATGCCCAGAAAAATAGATACCAGACTGGAGGGCCCCAGTACTGAGCCCTACAGTATACCTCTAAGAACATTTTTACTGTTAGGGAAAGTCCCTGCAGCTTTCCACTGTATGAATTCTGTCAGCCAGCCAGTTAGGTATCCAGCAGACAATGTTGAAATTTACATTACATTTAGTGCACTTATCAGTAGTACCTGCATGAGGGATTCTATTGAAGGATTTGGCAAGACTAAGATAGGCAATGCAAATGGAGTGACCATTTTTCAAGACTTCTGTGTATTTCAGATTTTTGTATGTGTGGTTATCTCTTTGTTTTCCCCACATTGATGTAAATGGGAAATTTTGGTTTTTATTTTATTAGTTTTTATTACTGTTGTTTTTTAATAGTTTGTGTTGTATTTGTGTAGAGCTTTTTTAACATTTAAATCATGTTTTTGACTGCATATAATATTGTTTTTGTCACTGCAGTCTTTATATGTTGTTTTCTATTCAAGCCAATGGAATGTTTTTCACATTATGGTATATCAGGCTGTAGAACTTGGCTTGGTTTATTTATTTTTTGTTAGGATAATGTAATTATCATGTAGAAATTTCTGAGTGATGTAATCAATCTGTAAATAAATTGTAATATTTATATTTTATATTGCATGTGTTTTTATTACTTTGTTGATCACAGATTAAGATAAATATACATGTTCATTCACACGTTCATTCACACACGCACACTTTGTGTGTGTGTATGTGTATGTGTGTGTAATCTGTACACATTTAAAACATCATTTCAGCTGCATAGCCTCTTTAGGCCTTTACCTTGAATTAGTATTAGAAAATGATGTTAGCTAATCACATCTTTTTTGTTTATATGAAGCTAAGTGTATACATTTAAAATGTATAGCTTCGTGAGCATAAGTTATGTAGTCACTGTTTGTGTTTAATTAGTTATGCTATGTACTCTGCTCTGCATTTCATGCTTGTCCGAAAAGCATAGCAGAAAAATGTTCACAGAGCTACACTAGCCATGCCTGAAAAAAATACATAAAGCAGTAGACTGGCTATCAAGTGTTACAGTCCATTGTTAGTAGGGACTGTCATAATTGTCCACTTATACAGAAAAGTGAGAACTCTAGGACAGTACAGTTATCTTTGGAAATGTTGACATCATCTCTCCGTAGCTTTGACACACTGTATTTAGCTGTCTGTGTCAAGGAGTTAGGTGTGCTAAAATTACTTTTATAGAATGAGCAAAGCTGTGTCTTCCAGGTTGATTTTTATGGCTCATGGATATGTTCTGGTAGCAGAAAAGTAAGTTCAGACAGATGTTAGTTAGATGGACTTAAGTTATGAAAATGGCTTTAAACTTTTTTTAACCTTCTGTTTTGTAGGTCTTAAATGAAGTTGTTGTAGATCGTGGGCCGTCATCTTACCTTTCAAATTTAGACTTGTATCTTGATGGACGACTCATCACATCTGTACAGGGTGATGGTAAGATTATTTGCTTTTTAATTATTTAGTTATGCCTGATAGCATGTCTGTCATTAATACTTTGCAAAAGAGATGAGCTTTTACACATTTAAGCAGTTGTATGATCTCTCAAGATCGCAGAACTGCATTTTTGGTTTTGCTGTTACTTGCATCTGGAGCTACAACCTCTCAAGATCACAGAACTGCATTTTTGGTTTTGCTGCTTCTTGCATTTGGAGCTACATCCCTGTACTTCTGTCAAGGCATTACTTGAACTACATTCCTATTAAGGGATGCACATTTGGCATTTACTGTGGCAGATCCAGAGCAGATGGGGAGCTCCTGCTAGCCAGATATGAATGCCAGTTCTCATTCACTACTTTGTCCCACTTCTTGGTACAATAACTCCTCATGTTCTTTTTATGTTCTACATGTTTAGAATTGCAGATATGAAACTGTGAACACTGAAATACAGAAAACACATACATTTCTTACAGACATTAAGGGCATATGAGGACTCCATATTAGGCAATACATTTAGCCCAAGATGATAATTCTGTCTTTCATCTCTTGCTTGTCCCTGCCTCCCCACAGCACCTGGATGATGTTTTTTCTGGTGCTTCTACAATGAATAGTAAGATTGGCAAAGATTGCAGTGAATTAGCTGAACTAAGATGGGGTCTAGGGACTATGGGTTTCTAGAAAATTTGTGGTACATTTAAGAGCTTTTCCAAATATTTTGATGCAATGATGACCTGAAAAAATCTTGTCCAAGTAAAGAAATTCAGTTTTGTTTTCTATCAAGGAAGAAATAAGTTGTGTCCAAAGCTTGCAGAACTGATAAAAAAAATAGTATTTCCCAACAGACATGAAGACAGACGCTTATGAGGCTACATAAAATATAACTGGAAATAATGCCTGCTTTCCTATCCCCAAAATAATTCATACTTCTTATGCGCCTGTCTTGTGTTCAATTAAGATTAAAGTGAAAGAACAAATGGCCATAATCATATATTTCAAGTTGATGATGTCTTACATATTCACAGAATGTCTCTTAACCCCTATCCCCCCAAAAAAAAGAAACAAAGAAAAAAGAAAATAACCATCTTGTGGATGCCAGTCTGATTTCAGACTTGGGAAGAAAATGCCACCGTAACATATTTCACCTTTATGCTGTTATATATATATATATATATATATATATATATATATATATATATATATATATACCATGCCTTTTTTCCCATCCTTTAAAGATAGCCACCTGTATACACGTCTGACATCTGACTGTAAAGGAAGTGGAAGTGTAGTCCATCATGTTGTTTCTAGACAGTACACTGCCCCCAGACAAACTTTACTGACCGTCTGTGCAAACTTCTGAACTCTTATTTTAAGGAAAGAAAAAAGCAAAGGAATAGTCCCATTTCCCTAGCCCCCACATAAGTTATATTAACCTTCTGTGCACATGTTTGAGTAGGGCCACCTCTGATGTCTTTTGGCAGTCAAATGAAGTAATAACCCAGGAATTTATTTCTGCTCACTGCTGCCAGAACCATTCTGTGCAACCCATTGCACCCCCATTGTCCTCTCAACTTGTCTGAAGAATCAGGGACAAAGACCCAAAATCAAGGACAAATTTTAAATATTGCTGCTATATACTTAAAAAGCGGTTGGAATAACAGGTTTTGCATTTGCAGCCATTTTCTGAAGGATACAATGTCTAAAACTCACATTTCTGTCATTATTTAGTGGCGACAGTCTACAGTAGTTTGCCAGAAAACCACAAATGTTATGAGGAACAGACCCAGATATGAAGCAAGATTAGGGACAGTGAAGAAAAACAAACACACACAACACACACACTGACCATCAATTACAGCCACTTGTATGACTTGTGTACACTTCAGATATCTGCTTATGATCAAATGAATGAATAAATACATAAATAATAGTCCAGAAATGTATTTCATCTGACTGATGTCAGAACCATACTAGGCACCCCCCCCCCCCCTGCTCTGCCCTCTCAACCTCTTAGTTTAAGAGTTTGGGACAGACTATTGCAGTTAGAAAGTTGGTACGATAATAGGCTTTCCATGCATTTTCTGAAGATGTAAAGTGTAAATCACAAATGTCTGTCATTTTTAATGACTGCAGTACTTGAGAATTTGCCGGAAAATAAAAATGCAAATTTTATGAGGAACAGAGCAAAATGTAAGGCAAATGTCATGGACATTTTGCAAAATCAGGGACAGTTAAGAGGTATTAAAAATGAGTTGACCAGTTGACTTTTTTGCACGCCTGTCTCTTACCCCTCCTACCTGTCTCACTATCATTCTGCAGACTTGTGTTTAAGACTTCCACTTCTCAACAAATTTGATAGCAGCTGCAAAACCAACCTAGGCATAGCAGCATGGGTCTTGAACGTGAGTGGGTTGTAAAGATCAGCTGACAAGGAACTGATCTTCACAGTCCTGTCATATTTTTGGAGCCATGCTGCCAAGCTGAACAAAAGATACAAGTCTTTGGTTAAAAAAAGTTAAAAATAGACTGTGCCACTAAAAACAAGATAGTTGAAAGAAAGGTAGGTATTAATAGGGTAACTTTTGCTTCTCTAACTGACCAAATAAATCTGCTATTGATTTAGTATTTCTTTTATCATACTGTTATTTGTAATATGTTTTCTCAAAGCATAACCTGATGTCAGTTCTTTTATTAACAATTCAGGCATGTAGTCACTACATTTCTATGTATATTCAGTCCATAATTGTTGAAAATGACCACACTGATAAATTAAAAGTCTGTGCTTCAATTGAGAACATATTGTCTAGTCTAGACTGAAGACCGTTAGTAGTATCTGTTAGTAGAGTACTGAAATTTTGATGAGTTTATATTTTCACTGTTGATTCCTTAGTCTAGTATATGACAGGTAAAGATTAAAACCTACTGCAGACTGAACTTTTAATATAGAACATCATGATGTGGTCTGTGCAGTGCATTGTATAGTGAGACCGCTTAAAGTGGGCAGTTATGATGAGTAACAGGCTTTCACTGCATCTGTGTCTGTTACAGTCTCTTGCATTTATATCAGCAAGGATGTCACTCAGCCTCTGGGAACTTAACATATTCACCTCTGTCTCTAACATGTGTATGACATCCAGTTCATTTATTTATAAATTTTTATGCAACATTTTTTGACCGGGACAAAGCCTATTTTCAGTGGAGGCTCAGGAAGAAATGCTCCAGATGCATGTTTTTGGCATGTGGGAAGGAGTATCCAGAGGAAACCCAAGTGAACACAGGGAAGGCATGCAGACTCTGCATAGAAGACACCCCAACCAAAAATCAAACCAGAAAATCGGAGAACTACTTGCTGTGAGGTGACAACATTAACTGCTGCACCAGTGTCAGGTAGCCAGTGCTTTGACTGATGATGTTTCCTAATGTACTTTACAGAAATATAGTAAAAAATGTTTTATATGATGGATTTTGTGTCGCTTGCACCCTTTTCAGTAATATAACAAACTCTATGACTTACACATCTCAGAGAAGTGGGCAAGTTTCACATTGTACTAGTCATGACCTGCGGGTTCAGTTGTTAGACTATGAATGGAAGTTTGATTTACAGTGTCAAGAAGTTGGCCTTTGGTGAGTTCTGAGGCTAATTATCTGACATCGATAAACAGTCAACATCATTTTATAACGTCTCTTTAAGTACTCAAGTTTTAATCTTCCTCTGATAAAAAATAGGGAAATGTAGTTCTGAGACATATTCCTTAGCTTTCCATACCGGCATATCAACTACAAGGTTGCAGAAGGGAGTCATTATCTGAAGGTTATTCTGAAGATCAGGTTGTATGTAGTCTGTTCCTTGCTTTTATACAGAGAGACCAGTTGTATTTATTTTAAGCTAGGATGTGAACTGTAGTGCAACAAATTAACAAAACTTTTTTAAGAGTTTCTCTTGGTTATTATCAAAAGCTGCGTACCCTTTGTCCTTACTAACACATTTGCTGTGCCACTCTTGTTTCAACCCACTAAATTCATCTCTAAGGCCAACCACCTAGCACTGTCAGGTGATCTAATGAATTTAAAAGTTGTACCTCCTCCCACATAGGACCCTATATCGAAAGTGGCCACCTGTAACACCAACTTTTAATTCAACCTTAACTCCTGCATTGACGTTTCTGTCCCTTTGCATCACTTGTATAATGGTAAGTTTAAGAATAAACCTCTACGTTGCCAGTATTGGCAAACTCCACTTAAAGAAACTTCTGTCTCTGAGGAGTAAACTGAAATCCTCCCCAGTTTTGAAGTGATCTTGGGAAGGTCTACAAAGCATTAACTCATAAGATTAAAACTTGAAAAGCCAAGTATGAAATGTATATTGCCTTCTCTTCCAAGGATAAATGTAAGGCCTTCTTTAACTGTGTTAGGAATTTCAGAAATAATACTCAACACTGCACATAGATGACCTCAAATGGTACCACCTACTCTGACCCTAAGGACATCACCAGTACACTTGTGGGTGAATTTAGCTCAAAATTCTCCCTATCCCCGTACTGCTTTGTCTATGCCTTCACCACAGCTATCTCTGAAACAGGTCCTTAAGTCCCTCTCCAGAATTAAGTCATTAACTGTATGAGTCTTGACAATATATCAAACCAGCTTCTTCTAGTTCATGGTAAACAAAGTTCATTCATTTCTTCTTTCACCTCTTCAGTCTTAGCGTGTTCACTGGGTACATACTCAACTCTTAGAAGAAAAGCCATAGTTGTACCCCTGCAGAGGAGTGGACCTACCACCAACTAGAGCTATAGACCAATTAGTTTTATTAGTATTATTTGTAAAATCAATAGTATTAGAGTGGAAGTCATAAGTAATGTTACTGGCAGCCTAACAATCCCTCAACCCAAATGTGTTTGGCTTTGTGAAGGGTAGGACATGTGTACTAAATCTGGTAGATTTCTTTCAGAAGGTATCTGAAGCACTGGGCCTCCCTTGATCTAGCCAAGGCCTTTAATATTTTCCCACGCTCTGGTATTATTGATAAATTTGCTCACTTAAATATTAACCCATGTATAATCCATTAGATAGCAAACTCTGGAATCTGGAGATGGCTCTCATCAGACTCATGATAGAGTATAATGCCCCATTCAGTATGTACCTGACTAGACACATGCAGCAACTGGAATGTCCACAAAAGTTTCTTACAAAAAATACAGGGAGTAAACATCCTATGCTGATTGTGTCAAAACACTGTCTGTTTATCCGTATCATACAAACTACTGAAAGGTGATCTTTGCCTGGCATACAGGACATCCCTGGACCCTGTTTTAATGAATCTTTTGAGCATCCTAAATTTTGCTTGTGACATAAATAGGATATGTTGGAGAGACAGATATGTTTTTCAGAGAATTCCCATTCTCTGGAACAGGCTCCGCATCCATGTGAAGCAGAGTTCTTCTGTATAACTTTTTAAGCACAACTTGCATCAATGGATGGGTAAACAGAAATTCACCCCTGGTCTGTCTCCTATGTCTCTTAGGGACAGAGGCAGTCAATAAATCACCACTTATATAAATCAAATGTGTGGGTCACACTTGGGTTGCATGGTTAGACTTATCAGGATCCTAGTGGTTGTTAGTCTAGCATACACCTATGAAACTATGAAATTGGCTCACAGATGAACCCATGTAGTCAGGGTGGGTGACGCACTTTCTTCTTGAAGGCTTGTCACCAGCAGTATCTCACAGAGTTCATACTGTACTCACTCCTTTTTGGTATACAGTTTTGTGATGTCAGACCTGGCATCAAAAGTCTATAGCAGACAGATTTTACTGATGATGGCCAACTCTGCTGTCATTAACTCTTCACCTGATGCCTATATCCAATTTCCCACTTTCAAGACCACAGATTGAACTTCACACAGAAAGCAGCATGTTCCTTGGGGAAAGAAGAAACCCCCTGCACTTGCCATATAAATGATACCCCATCAAAGTTAATCCCATTATTCAACACCTGGACACAGTTTTAGACCGTGAACTCTCCCTTGACCACCATGTGTCATCTTCTTTTAGGAAATCCTTCTACCTAACCAACTAATTACTAAAGGTATATCCTCGAGAACTATTGATGTTACTGTTCCCCTCTACTCCTCCCTAATCAGGGCCATAATAAATATAATGCCTCCTTTTAGCATGTGTATGTCTAAGCATATTGCCTAACTTACAAAAGTACAATTCCTGACTTAGAACTTATGTGGTATATACTCCTTAAATTACACAAAATGTCTAAAATCTGTATAATTTTTCTCTATCTTTAACAAACTCATGCTTGACAACCTCTGCTTGGCTTACAAGACTTGAAGGCCCCAGTCCACGTTACTCTCTTATGTATTCAGAAAACTGTTAATACCACCATTATCATCTGTAAGGACTAAGTCCTAACTGCAATGTTAACAGAAACTGTTGAAGAAATAGATGTCCCTCACAAAGTACCCCTGACTTATGGAATAGATTTCCACTCAATGCCAAGAAATGTAGCTTCCTCACATTTTTTTTTAAAACCATCTTTGATGAATAGAAGAGATTCTGTCTGATCTTATAGCTGCAGTTTTTGACAGCCATAACTCAGCTGTTCATTGAACCACTGATGTTGATTCCTTTAATGTTGACGCTGCTGATGTCAGTGAGGCCATTAGCCATAACACTGAGGATTGGCAAATTGAGGCAAGGCATCTTGATGCCAGTGCCAGTTTTGGCAGGATCAGCTTTTTGTTTGTCTACCTTCATGTCGAGTATAGCATCAGTGCTGACATTGATGGTGGTGCTTCTTCATCTTTTAGATGTTGGTACTATTAAGCTAGTAGGTTGGTTTCTTCCTGAACCCATAGCTGTTATTCTTGTCATGCAACAGGACAGAGGAAGCCAAGGACCTGTGCATTTTTCACCCATCAGCTTTCAAGATGATGAGGAAGCACATTGATTTTCCTACAGTACCCCATGCCCAGTGTCAAAGCTGAGGATGTTTCTGATTTCCATCACTTTCTTCCAGATAACTCTAAATTCGGGGAGATCTTTATAATGTAGTAAAAGAGGATAGCTCCTCAAACCCAGTATTCTTCCTGCAAAAGACACTGCAGGAGACCATTTAGTTCTCCCAGCAGTCTTGTCTTCTTGTGGAATATATTGACAGTATCCACCAGTATGGAACTAAAAGTCCAATATTGTGACCTCAGTACTGAGAAAAACAAGCAAGCTCTTCTAGTTCACGAAGTGCTGGAATTACATGTCAAGTACCCCAAAGCATGATTCCATAGTTGATAAGCAGCTTTCAAATAGGCTGCTGCTCTACAGAGACCAGTGGAATTTGGGGCAGTGGGTGTTTTTTTGAGAAGTGAGTTTATGTATTGTCTAATTTTTCCATGGGGACCATAAGCTACCTTTCACATGTGGTAGAGTTCAGTGAGGCTTTGCCAATAGAATACATCATTCACAAGTACAAGTGCCAGATGGACCTTTAAAACAAAAATTGCAGTTCCATTCTTTGACTCTGACATTGAGACTAGCTATAAGTCTGCTGTAGGTATGAGCTGCAAGCACCAGGATTCCAAATCAACTTTTTTGAAGTACCCTTACAGAGTTCTACTATTTTTTTAACCTAAAGTTAAAGCTTATTTGGAGAAAAAGAAGAGGGCAGACCCGTACATAGCTGTTGGTGGGTTCAGTTTCAAACTCCATCAGAACTTCTGTGGGTACCCCCCTCCCCACACACACACACACACACACACACGCACACACACACACACACACACACACACACACACACACACACACACACACACACAAAGGAGGAGTAATCATCAGAATCCGTGACTGTCTACTCTGTAGGCATTCAGGAGACATGTGTCTCTTCAGCTTCCTGCATGATTCTCCATCGTGCAGAACAAGCACATAATAATGGTGATATCCCGAGGTTATACAGTATAATTCTACACCTGCAGCTCTAGTCCTTAACCTGGTCTGCCATCTCACCCCATATGAAATTTGCAGCATGAAAAGAGATACTAACCATTCTAGAAAAAAGCCATTTAACAGGCCCCACCAGACCAAAAAGGATTAGGTTATTCCTTTTGGCAGGCCCTTGTTTGTACCCCCCGCTCCAAAATAAAGGACCTCAGGCCCATTTTAGACAACAGGTTCATCTACTGCGATACCTTTCAGATAGTTATGATGATGCTTCTATCCTTTTGTGCTTGTCTGAAGGAGGCTGGAATTGCTGTTTGGACCTCTAGAATGCCTTCCTCCACACGAGAATAGCCCAGATTCTAGGAGGTATCTTCACTTCTGGGTAGTGGGTAGCAGTCAGTTACTGTCAGTAGTAAACCGTATTACAGAAGGAAACCAACTCACTAGTGGACAGAATAGGTTCATAGGTTCATAGGTTTATACTAGGCTATCTGCCTGAGGGCATTTACAAGCCTAGCCCATAGTTTTGTGGCTTACGCCACCCCTTTAGTATGGGGAACTATACCCATTATTTTGCTGTGCCTCTGTCGAGCAGTGACACTGAGGTAATCCCTGGGGTATATCTGCGATCTCCCATCCATTGGTCAAGATTTCTCTTGAACAAGGCCAGCGAGGTGCTCTGCCTCACATATACCGGGATTTTGTTCCACAGCATAGGGAGTCTTTGGGTGATGAATCTATCCCTCCAGCACGTCCTATTAATAGCCGTGTCGAGGTTTAAGTCTCCGCCTTGTGGCTCTGATGGATCTAGATTTTTGAGGTGAAGCATATTCATCAAATCTGGGTTTGACATGGCCTTGTATGTCAGGCACAGGTCACCTCTGAGCAAGCGGTAAGCGACTGAATAGAGCTGAAGTTCTTTCAGTCGGGCAGCATAGGACAGATTTTGAGACCCTTTATCCTTTTGGTGAGGAACTTTGTGGCCTCTCCAGCTGCTGCAAGTGTCGGGTCAGATACATTCCGAATGGGGCATTGTACTCAATCATTGGTCTGATGAGTGATGAGTATAGGGAAACTATGACCTCCCTTGATCTAGATGTGAATCCCTTCATGATAAGGTGGGCAATGTAGAAGGTCTTCCTAACTACTTTAGCTACATGGGTGTCGAAAGACAGGCTACTGTCAACCTGGGTCCCCAGGTCCCTGATAACTTCTTCTGTGCTCACTGGATTGCCACCTATATGGTAGCTAGGGGTAACCTTGTTTTTCCTGAAGGGTATGACTATGCATTTTTTGGCATTTAACTTTAGGCCATGGCTCTGGCACCAGTTATCCGTTTCTGTGAGACCCTTCTGAAGGATATCTGTGTCGGATGTGTTTTCGACTACGGCGCCCAGTTTGCAGTCATCTGCAAACTTTGTCAGCCATAACCCTCCTGTGTTTGCTTGTACTTCGGAAAAGTAGATGCCAAACAAGAGTGGGCCCAGGAATGAGCCCTGTGGGACACCACTTGTGACAGGCTTTGAGTCTGACATGGCGCCAGCAACTCTGACCCTGTGGGTTCTGTCACTCAGCCAGTTTGCAACCCATCTTGTGATGTATGGGTTAACATTTAGGCTGATGAGTTTTTCAATGATACCCGAGTGGGGTATTGTATCAAGGCTTCGCCAGATCGAGGTAGGCTGTATGGACTACCTTTCCCTCATCAATGGCTTTGGTGACTGTTTCGAAAAAGTCAACCAAGTTTAAAAGGCATGATCTGCCTTTGAAAAGCCAAACTGGGTTGGATCCAAAGTCTGCAAATTCCCTATGTCTTTATTTATGAGATCCATTATGATCCTCTCCATGGCTTTGCAGATAAGGCTTGTCAAGCTAATGGGCCGGTAATTTCCAGGGTCGGTGGAGGCACCGCCTTTATGAAGTGGGACCACTGTCGCAGTGCGCCACTCCCTGGGTACGTATCCAGAGGTGAGACTATGATTAAACAGCTGTCCTAGCTGTGGGTTTAATTCCTCGTTGAGTTCGTGGAGCACACAGCCGGGGACACCATCAGGTCCCATGGATGCTGTTTTTTGCTTTGGAGAGAGCAGTTCTCACTTGGGCGTTAGAGATGTTTGAGGGGCTGGAATCGCTTGGTATAGCTATCTCTCCTTTGGGGAGGGGAGAAGTTTGCACTGAACCTGTCAGCCAGTATGTTGGCAATGTCTGTAGGATCAGTAATCTTCACATCATTTTGAACTAGTTCTGAGCATATCTGGGAGTTTCCTCCCAGGTTTCTAACATAGCTAAAGAAGGCCTTATGATTGTCTTTTGAGTCTTTAGCTATTTTTCTCTCAAAGTTTGCTTTGGATGATTTTATGAGAGCTCTTAGTTTTTTACTTGTAGTGATCAAAGGTGTCTTACCTTTTAAGGATTTTGCTCTATCTTGTAGTAGCTTCCTCCTTTTGTTGTAGAGTTTGTTTATGGCTGGGGTCCACCAGACTGGACGCTTGCCTTTGGTACAAAGAGTCTTTGTTTTGCTTGGGATTGCCTTATCCATGCAGTCCTGTAGGTGCTGGTAGAAGGCATTTGTAAGTGATTCAGCGGCTTGGGTACTGTTTTCCGCTGGCTCGGGGGCCTTAAAGGAGACCACACTAGTCTTTAGAAGTGTGAAGTCAGCTTTGGAAGTTCTTTACTGTGGTCTTTTTTATTTCAGGTGGGGTGGGATGAGGACCTTCAGCGAGATTAGTTTGTGATCTGATCTCACCAGTGAGGGGTATACTTCGTGTTGAACATTGTGCTCCCATGTTCGTGATGATGAGATCAAGTATGTTTTCTCCTCTTGTGGGGATGGTGACTAGTTGTTCCATGGCATTTGAGTTTATGAATTCCAGGAACTTTTGGGCTAGGGTGTTTGGGCTTGAGTAGTGTTCCCAGTCTATATTAGGGTAATTGAAGTCACCTAGTATGATGGTGTTTGGAGATACATTTATCCCCTCCAGTGTTTTCAGGAAAGCCATGTGAGGTTACTGAGTTTGTGAGGGTGGCCTGTAACATGCTACAATTTGCAGAGCAGTCTTGCCTATGGTTAATTGCACCTGAATGGTCTCCGATGCATCGTGCGTTGCCACCAATCTTGAGGTGTGGGTGTCCTTGATGAATATGGATACCCCCCCTCCTTTCTTGGTATTGTCCGGATTTTGGGGCCGGAACGCATGATATGAGGTAAAACCTGATAGCGCTGGGGTGCTCTCAGGAGCCTTGAACCAGGTTTCTGTCACAGCACAGACATCGATGTTCTCCATACTGAGAAGGGCCTCGAGTGCTTGCATTTTGAGATTGAGACTTCTGGCATTGAGCAGCATTACCCTTAGTTTTTTCCATTTTTGTGTTCTAGGGTGGTAGGTTTAGAATTTGAGCCTTGCCTAAAAAGGCACTATGGGGTGGCAAGAGCCTTTGCCAATATCCGGAATCCCAGGGTGACAGGTGCAAGCCGTCCCTTGCGGCAGCGTGGCTTGTCCAGCATGTCATCCCAGGCAGACAGACATTGGATCCCCTTTGAATGACACCAGAGTTTAAGCCAATTGTTAAAGCTGATCATCTTATCTCTGTATTGTGGCATCATTCTTGGTGAAGGTAGGATACTGCTCAAGGTCAGGGTCATACCTGCCTGGGCTACATAATCACAGAGCTCCTCAATGTCTCTTTTCATGTAGTACAACGAGGTACGTCTCAGCTCCCTCACACCAGCCTGCACAAGGACGGAGTCAGATTTGTACCTGCTGTTGAGAGACCTGAGTGCTTGCATTATGTGGCGGATTCTAGCGCCCGAAAGGCAGCTTACTGTAACCCTCTCCTTACTCAGTCTGGTGAGCGGGACGTCAGTGTGTCTGACTATGGAGTCACCAATGACTAATGTGTCTGGCATTGTGTTTGGCCTTAAGGGCTGTGACTGACACTCTGACTGTGAGGTCTATGTGTTGCAGGTGTTGTGTTCTGAGGTGGTAGTTGTTTGGGTGTCTGCTTTGGTGGCCTCTGCTGTTTTGGTAGATTTTTGATCAGAGCCTCCGAGTATGTCTTTGTGTGTTTATGTGTATGATTTGAGGTTGTGATGGTACTATGTGAGACTGGGTCTATAGTGTGTGTGGTAACCTTCTCCTCCTGTCTGGTCTTGCCAGTCCTATGTTGAGAGAGCTCAGCCTCCAGTTTGGCCGTATAGTTGCATCTCTCGCATGTATTTGTGTTTTGTGGGAGGAGGAGAGGGTTGTCTGTGTACATGAGGCAATTGTAACATTGCCTCAATATTCCCAGGTTCACCAGCTGAGCAGGAGAGGACACTAGCAACTGATCCCTCGACATGCTAGAAGGAATAGACAAAAAAACTTTAAAAGAGATTCCGGAGGATGTGGGTGACCGAGAAATGGGGTTTGCCTTTTTGGGGTACTATCTATAACCAGAGTGCTGTATCAAGGTGATAAGTACTGTAGGAGCAAGTGCTAGGTTTAACAGATAAAGAATAGTCTACTCGGAGTCAGGTAGAGATGATTTTTTTAGTTATAGGATATGCTGATTAGATCAGTAGTATAGTTCGAGGAAGGTAGTTTTAAGGGAAAATTTGAAGAGTGGACTTTAGGTAGCCCGAATAGTTTAAACCTGCTTAACCGGCGCTCTATCAGTGTCACTTAAGTAGTCTTTCAGCTCTTCATTAAAACTGATATTTTTCCATCACTGTGAGTAGCCTTGCTTTGATCTCTTTACATCCCCAACCAATGCCAAGTGCAGCAATTTCTGTTCCTTTACTGCTCCAAGAATGCTGTCAACCAGAACTGGCCCTCTGGACTCCTCTGTGCTTTCCTTCCATTTTCTCTGATTTGACATTCATCCAAATAGTCAAACAGCTCAAGTCCAGTGTCATTCTGATAGCTTTGACCATAACCAGTTTGGTTCTGTTTATAGGTTCATAGATTGGTACTAGGCTATTGGCCCTATACAAGCCTAGCCATAGCAATTCCCTGGCTATTTCTTCCCACGGTATTTACTTCCCTAGCAGGGTGACTGATGTGATCCCCAGGGTGAATTTCCTATCTCCCATCCAGTCATCAAGTTTCCTTTTGAAGAGGGCCAAAGAGGCGCTCTGCTTGACATGTATGGGCAGTCTATTACAGAGTCTGGGGAGTCTCTGGGTCAGGAACCTATCCCAACAGCATGTTTTGTTCATTGTGATGACAAGGTTTAGATCCCTGAAGTGTGTGGCTCTGAGGGATTGGGATTTCTTTAAGTGTAGCATGTCCAACACCTCTGGGTTTGACATGGCCTTGTATGTTAAGCAGAGGTTGCCTCTGAGTAGATGATATGCGACAAGAGTATAGCTGGAGTTTTTTAGATGGTCAGCATATGGCATCTGCTTTAGGCCTGTGATTCTTTTAGTGAGGTATTTCTGCAGGATTTCCACTCGTTGCAGATGTCTTGAGAGGTACATACCAAACAGGGCATTGTATTCTGTAATGGGTCTAATGAGGGATGAGTACAGTGGGACAATGACCTCCTTTTTTCCTGGATGAAAAGCCCTTAGTGATGAGGTGTACCACATAGAAGGATTTTCTGACTGTTGTTGCAGTGTGGTTATTGAAGGTAGGACCACTGTCCACCTGTGTCCCTAAGTCTGTTATCACACTTTCGGCATTTAGTGTACTGCCACTTATGTGGTAATTCACGTGTACATGTTTTTTCCCAAAGGGGATAACTATACATTTCTTGGCACTGAGCTTGAGCCCATGGCTCTGGCACCAAGCATCTGGTTCTGTAAGGCCCTTACCTCATCTCTTGGAGAAAGCTCTCCACCTTGGCCCTTCAGGACTCTAAAATCCTATCCCTGTTGCAAATCCCATTTGGATCACCTTTTCATGCATCTAACTACATGATTTCTTCACTTTCATGTATGTCCCGTAGTCCTGCATTTCCATCCAGGTTTGTACAAGTTCTTACATCTTTACACAAAACTAATATTAAAAAGGTTTACAAAAGTAAGTGGACCTGTTTTTCTGTGCGAGTTTCATCAAAAGATCTTGACCCTTGCACAGCTCCTGTGCCTTCTTTTTTAGAAAGTCTTTCAAGTTAGTTATTCAGTAAGTGCATTTAGCAGCTGTGTCCAACTTGCATCAGGGCTTCACTTATGTGTCCTTGGCTTATTTAAAGGCATGCAGTATGCTTTTTGAAGAGAATCTTTCTCTTGGCATTATTATCAAGGATCTTTACATGGGAGGCTTGCTTTCATCCTTTCAAGCCAGCATCATCTTTGTAACTGAAGTTCTCATCGTGGAAAACACTGTTCCTTATGGCCATTACTCCAGCCAGAAATATTTCATTGTTTCAAGCTTTTTAGTACATCCATATTGCCTGATTTTCCCAGTGGTACTGTGTCGTTGTTTAAATTTTTTTCTTTTTTACACCAAATACCCAAAAGCGAATGTCACCTTATAGATATGCAGAAAAATCCCAAATGAAGGAAACACGATCAAATAAAAGATGCAGTTAGATAAAACACCAAACGGTTTTATTCCAATACTTGACAGCAATACGGTAAGTGCTTTCACAATAATTCAATATTGCTTCATCAGACCAAGAGTTACAACTAACATGGATCCTTATATAACATTTCTGAAGCTCAAAATTCAAACCAGCCATTCAGGAGCTAACAGATCAGAAATCAATTATAATTTAAAGACAAAGTAGCTAATTCCTACTCAAATTCAAATGTATAATACATCAAATGATATTGTAGCTTCTAAACAGATTTTCCTATATTTCATATTTTTGTAAAACAGATGAAATAAAATAAATGAAATAAAGTATATATAAAAACATATAATGAAATATATATATATATAAGAAATATGTATGACAAATATTTATGTTTACTAAAAATGTATATAAATAAATTCAATGCCTAATTGTGAATGCAAATACAACCATAATATTCATCCAACAAGACAAATACATATACAATTTACAAAATTTAACATGTAACTACATAATATAACTACATGTAATTATTAAAAACCTTTCTTCTGTTTATTAACTCTTCTAGACTTCAGAACAGGTTTCAGTGGGACACTGTCATTTAGACCGTGTCCCCTATGAGAGCCCAAACGTAGGATCCACTGCAGTTCTAAAGTTTCTGTTCTGTTAACTATATCTCCCATTCTTACATTCTCATCCACTACTTGTAACACTTGAAATAAAAATATATGTTGTGATCCTTCTTTTAAAGAATGTTTGGCTAACGCACTATATTCAAGACCCTTATTAATACAATATATATGATCCCTAATGCATTTTCTAAGATGTCTATTTGTTTTCCCTATATAGAATTTAAAGCAACATATGCAATGTGCACAATATATTACATTTTTTGTATTGCAATCAGCTTGAGTTCTTAATTCCCAGAGTTTTCTTGTCTCGGGGTGTCTAAAAAATCTGGACTCATCTATATGTTGGCAGTGGGCATATTTCCCACATTTACGTGTCCATTTCAAATTATGAAGTGGGAAAGATATTGAGTTGGTGTTTCCATTACATAATAATTGCTTCAGATTCTTTTTATTCTTATATATAAATTTAGGCTGACGCCCCACTATAGCTGCAGTTTCAGGATCTGTAAGAAGAATGGACCAATTTCGTTTAACAATCTGTTGTATGTTAAAAATATTCTGAGTGTATGTAAGGATCAATGGTACCTGATCCAATGTAGATTTCACTTTTCTATTTATGGGTCTATCACTGTAATATGGGTGAGCGCGATCCATCCTCTCATTAATCACCTCTCTATGAGTTTGAGTAATCTCGTCTTTGTCATAACCTCTGTTCTCAAACTCAGTAGCTAATTGTATCATACTTGATGTGAAATCATGCTCTTCACATGATAGCCGAGATACTCTATAAGCTTGACCCTTCATTATTCTTTGGAAGGTGAATCTCGGATGCATGCTATTTCTATGTAAATATGTTGGACAATAGCATGCTTTCCTGTAAAGTTTAGTGGATAAAAAGTTGCCCATTTTTGTTACTGAGACATCTAAAAATTCCATTGACTTAGTTGAATGCTTCATAGTAAATTTCAAGAAAAGGCTAGTACTATTCAGGTAATTATGAAATTCTATTAATGCATTTTCATCACCCTCCCAAATAAGGAAAAGGTCATCGACAAACCGTCGATAAAAACCTATATGTGAATTCTGCTTATTTAATATGAAGTGATGTTCCCATTCTGCCATAACAATATTGGCATAAGTATTTGCACAGCTGGTGCCCATAGCGACACCAGCTGTTTGCCAATAGCATGTATTCTGGAAGATGAAAACATTATAGTCTAATACTATCTCCAGTAACATGCATAAGAAATCAATACGTGTTGGTGTTAACTTTCCTAGTCTCATTATAAATTTCTGTACCATATTAATTCCTTCATTGTTTGGAATACAGGTGAATAGGGAGGTGACATCAAGTTACTAAAAATTCCGCTTTGGAATTCTCATGATATTCCTTGTACAAATCTCTTAGGAAATGTTCAGTGTTTTTTAGTATTATCGGAAATTCATTAAGGTAGTCCTTAAATTCCCCATCTAAGTACACTGATATTGGCTCTGTTAACCAACCCGCTCCTGCAACTATGGGGTGTAGTGGTGGTTTAGATGAATTTTTATGAATTTTTAGTAGCCCCTTGATTTGAGGTATTAAAGGTTCTGTTACCATAAAAAATGCCAATAGAGATTTATCTATTAGTCCTGTAGATAAACATTCCATTAAGTTATTTGTTATCCTATTCCTTAGAGTCTCAACAATACTGAAATCAACTTTCTTGAAGGTATTAATATCAGACAACATTTCAAGCATAGTTGATTTGGAGTCTGACATGGCTCCAGCAATTCTAACCATGTGGGTTCTGTCCTTGAGCCAATTTGCAATCCATCTAGTGACATAGGGGTTTATATTTAAGCTGGTGAGCTTATCTATAATGCCCAAGTGGGGTATTGTATCGAAGGCTTTTGCGAGGTCCAGGTAGGCTGTGTGGACCACCTTCCCCTCGTCAATGGCCTTGGTGACTGTTTCAAAGAAATCAACCAGGTTTAAGAGGCAGGATCTGCCCTTAACAAAGCCAAACTGGGTAGGATCCAGTGTTGTTAGGTCCCCAATATCTTTATTTATGAGGTCCATGATGATCCTTTCCATAGCTTTGCAGACCAAGCTAGTCAGGCTTATGGGGCGATAGTTTCCAGGATCCGTTGAGGCACCACCTTTATGGAGAGGGACCACTGTTGCTGTACGCCACTCTTTGGGCACATATCCTGTAGTAAGGCTGAGATTGAACAGTAGTTTTATGTTTGGGTTTAGCTCTTCTTGGAATTCATGTAGACGCCGGGACACCGTCTGGTCCCATTGATGCTGTGTTTTTGCTTTGGAGGCGGCTCTTACCGAGCATCTGAGATGTCAAGGGGGCAGCACTCTGCTGGGATAGATATTTGCCCTTTTGGTGGGGAGGGGGGGGAGTTTGCGCTGAACCTGTCAGCCAGGATGTTGGCAATGTCTGTGGGTTTGGTGTATTTTTTGTCATTTTGGACTAATTCTGAGCATATCTGGGAATTACCACCCAGGTTCCTAACATAACTAAAGAAAGCCTTGTGATTATCCTTAGTTTCCTGTGCAATTTTTCTCTCGAAGCTGGCCTTAGACAATTTTATGAGTGCCCGTAGTTTTTTGCTAATACTGATCAGTGATGCTTTCCCTTTTTAGGATTTTGCTCTATCATTTAGTAGCTTCCTCCTTCTATTGTATAGTTTGTTTATGGCTGGGGTCCACCAGACAGGACGTTTGCCTTTGGAGGATTGGGTGTTGGTTTTATTTGGGATCGCATGATCCATGCATTCCTGAAGGTGTTCATAGAATGTGTTTATACAGGATTCTGCGGTCTGGGCCGTATTTTCCACAGGCCCGGGGGCTTTGAAGGATTTCACCTCAGTTTTGAGGAGTGTGAAATTTGCTTTAGAGAAGTTTTTCACTGTGGTTTTCTGGGCAGGGGGTGGGATCGAGATGTGAATATCCAGTGAGATTAGTTTATGGTCTGATCTTACCAGTGAGGGATACACTTCTGGTCTGGAGCATAGAGTCCCCATGTTGGTGATGATCAGGTCCAGTATGTTTTCCCCTCTTGTGGGAGTGTTAACAAGTTGTTCCATAGCATTTGAGTTTATAAATTCTAGGAACCTTTGGGCTGAGGTGTTGGAGCTAGAGTAATGCTCCCAGTCTATGTTTGGGTAGTTGAAGTCACCCAATATAATGGTGTTTGGAGAGACCTTCATATTTTCCAGTGTTCTCAGGAAGGCCGAGTGGGGTTCCTGGGTTTGGGAGGGTGGTCTTGTATGTATATTTCATTATATGTTTTTATATATATTTTATTTCATTTATTTTATTTCATCTGTTTTACAAAAATATGAAATATAGAAAAATCTGTTTAGAAGCTACAGTGTCATTTGATGTATTATACAATTGACTTTGAGTAGGAATTAGCTACTTTGTCTTTAAATTATAATTGATTTCTGATCTGTTAGTTCCTGAATGGCTAGTTTGAATTTTGAGCTTCAGAAATGTTATATAAGGATCCATGTTAGTTGTTACTCTTGGTCTGATGAAGCAATATTGAATTATTGTGAAAGTGCTTACCGTATTGTTGTCAAGTATTGGAATAAAACCGTTCGGAGTTTTATCTAACTGCATCTTTTATTTGATCGTGTTTCCTTCATTTGGGATTTTTCTGCATTTTTTCTTTTATGCTTAAGGTAGCTGCTGAAACTAATTTCAATCAATTTAGTCATTTAACAGTTTTGTTTCTCAGCTACACAGTGAATAATATTTGTTGCATTGTACAGATGTACATAGTCAACTTAAAGCATTTGTGAATAGAACCAAATCTATAAAAAAAAAGATTGCAACATTTCACCTTTTTATTTTCTAATGAGAAACTTGGAGGCAAGGTATCCAAAATGACGTTAGCTTAATAACATTTAATTGAATTAAAATTTGCTATGAAAAATAAAGTAAGCCTTTGCTCTCAGTACCAAGGGAGCATTCTTCAAGCAGTGACTACCTTTCAAAGGTTTTTTTTTTTGTAATGCAGCATTGGATGGCATTTTATACAGCAGACACTTGGATTTCCTCCTTCTTATTTCCTGTCAAGGTGTAGAGGCTTGCACTCATTTTTGTCTATGTACTTCCACTCTTAGTGTCATACTAAGATCTGTAGAGGAAGGTCAAAAGTGGCTTATTTTTGATAAAGTGGAGGGACATTATGCTTAGGGGAATTTTCTGATGCTAATCCATCCTAATGCCTATTTGCATTAGTCCTACAGTTTTTATTTTCTTTTGTTTATTAGGTAGGTGAGTTGGTTACAGGATATATGACTGTACAAACATGAGAGAATGAAGAACTGCCATAGATGCTTTTGGAAAGGACTGTTCACAGTACAACTCCGGATCACACATTATGAATGTATTCTTTTATTATTATCGACTGAGTAAACCTACTAAGTATCAGTGACAACCCAGGTACTGATAATAGCACAAAACATAAAATTAGTCATTTTCATGTTACATTTGTATAAGTGCACAAGTAGTACAGAGAAGAACTTTGCAAACAAGAAATCCAATCAAAGTAAGAAGACCAATCAAAATATTTACATAAGATAGCTTGTATAATATTTATACATGAGAAATAGTAGTTATATCTGAGAATAATATGGGACATATTAAGATATACAATAGAGCTTATATTTGCAAGTGTAACAGAGGCATACATAATAGTGCTCATCCAGATCTGTCGTTAAGTTAAGCACATAACTTTTGTCCTTATCAGTTTAAAACAACCCTTCTTTATAATAGTTAAAATGGAAAGGAAATCTGCATTGTTGCCTGTAAAGCCAAACTGCATTTACTAACTTAATGAAGGCTGTTGTTTTAAGAGAATTGAGAAATAAAAGGTTCAGATTAGCTTCTCTGTGAACACTTTACCTGGAGAAATTTACAGAGAGAATTTTCACTTCAGTTTTTATTTTCTTCATTCCTTTAAGTTCTTCCATGATAAAATACATTCCTAGATGGTAGACAATAACAAGGAAGACAACATTTACACAGGATATGTAACTGCACAAAGATGGGGAATGAAGAAATTCTATAGATGCTTTTGAAAAGAAGTATTCACTAATCAACTCCAAATCACACATGCGTGTATTCTTTTATTATTATAGTTCCCTATATTACTCGAGTCTAGCATGTCCAAAGGTCAGTCAATGGATTCCTCTCCAGTCCAGCTGGTGAATCTGGGAATTTTGAGGCAATGTTACAACTGTCTCATGTACACGGACAACCCTCTCCTCCTCCAAACAGGTTCAAATATATGTGAGAGATGCAACCATATAGCCAAACTGGAGGCTGAGCTCTCTCATCTCAAAACTGGTGTAACCAGTCAGGAGGAGAAGGTAACCTCACACAACACAATTCCAGTATCACATAGTCCCACCACAACAGCGAACCAAACACATAAAAACACAAAACATACTCGGAGGCTCTAAATAAAAATCTACCTAAGCAACAGAGACCTCCAAAGCAGACATCCAAGCAAACGCTACCCCAAAACAAAACACGTACAACACATAGCACACAAAGTCAGTGTGCCAAGCAGTCACAGCCCTTAAGGCTGAATAACACACCTGATACTCTTGTAATAGGTGACTCTATTGTCAGACACACTGACGTCCCGCTCACCAGGCTGAATAAAGAAAAGGTCACAGTGAGCTGCCTGTCGGGCGCTGGGATCTGCCACGTAACGCAAGCACTCAGGTCACTCCAAAGCAAATACAAATATGACTCAGTCATTGTACATGCTGGCGTGAATGACCTGAGATGTACCTCCCTCGACTACATGAAAAGAGACATAGAGGAGCTCTCTGATCATGTAGCCCAGGCCGGTATGACCCTGACCTTGAGCAGCATCTTACCCTCACCTAGAATGATGCCACAGTATAAAGACAAAATGATCGATTTTAACAATTGGCTAAAATTCTGGTGTCATTCAAAGGGGATCCAGTGTCTGTCAGCCTGGGATAACATGCTCGACAAGCCACGTTGCTTCGCTAGGGACGGCTTGCACCTGTCACCCCTGGGCTTTCGGATATTGCCAAAGGCTTTTGCCACCCCCATAATGCCTTTTTTAGGCAAGGCTCAAAAGTCAAACCCACCTCCATAGACAGCACAAGGAACAAGAAACTAAGGGTAATGCTGCTAAATGCCAGAAGTCTTAACCTCAAGATGCACGTACTCGAAGCTCTCCTCAGTATGGAGAACATCAATATCTGTGCAGTGACAGAAACCTGGTTCAAGGCTCCAAAGAGCACCCCAGCACTACCAAGTTATACCTCATATCATGCTTTTCAGCCCCAAAACCCGGACCGAACCACAAAAGGAGCGTGAATTTCCATATTTATCAAGGATATCCACACCTCCAGGTTAGTGGCATTGCACGAAGTATCGGAGACCATCCATGTGCAACTGACAGTGGGCAAGACTGCTTTTCAGTTTATAGCATCCTACAGACCACCCTCTCAAAGTCAGGAATCCCACTCGGCTTTCCTGAAGACATTGGCGAACATGAAGATCTCTCCAAACACCATTATATTGGGTGAATTCAACTACCCAAACATAGACTGGGAGCATTACTCAAGCCCCAGCACCTCAGCCCAAAGGTTCCTGGAATTTATAAACTCAAATGCTATGGAACAACTAGTCACCACTCCCACAAGAGGGGAAAACATACTAGACCTGATCATTACCAACATGGGGACTGTATGCTCCATACCAGAAGTATATCCCTCATTGGTAAGATCAGACCATAAATTAATTTCACTGGATATCCACATCCCGACCCCACCCCCAGCCCAGAAAACCACAGTGAAAAACTTCTCAAAAGTGAACTTCACACTTCTCAAAACCGAAGTGGAATCCTTCAAAGCCCCAGGGCCAGTGGAAACTACGGCCCAAACTGCAGAATCCTATATAAATGCATTCTAGGACATCTCCAGGAATGCATGGATCATGCTATCCCAAACAAAATCAAGAACCAATCATCCAAAGGCAGGCGTCCAGTCTGGTGGACCCCAGCCATAAATAAACTGTACAACAGAAGGAGGAAGCTACTACATGATAGAGCAAAATCCCTAAAAGGGAAGGGAAGGAAAAATTACGATCCCTCATAAAATCCTCCAAGGCCAGCTTCGAGAGAAAAATTGCACAGGACACTAAAGACAATCATAAGGCTTTTTTCAGTTATGTTAGGAACCTGGGATGCAACTCCCAGACTTGTTCTGAGTTGATTCTAAACGACAAAAAATACACTGAACCCACAGACATCGCCAATATCCTGGCAGACAGGTTTAGTGCAAACTTCTCCACCCCCTCCCCCCCAAAAAAGCAAGTATCTATCCCGGCAGAGTGCAGCCTCCCAAACATCTCTGATGCTCAGGTGAAGGCCGCCCTCTCCAAAGCAAAAAACACTGCTTCCATGGGACCAGATGGCGTCCCGGGTTGCGTCCTACATGAACTCCAAGAAGAACTAATCCCTCAAGTAAAACTGCTGCACAATCTCAGCCTCACTACAGGATATATGCCCAAAGAATGGCGTACAGCAACAGTGATCCCACTCCACAAAGGTGGTGCCTCTACGGACCCTGGAAACTATCGCCCCATAAGCCTGACTAGCCTAGTCTGCAAGGCTATGAAGAGGATCATCATGGAACTCATAAACAAAGACATTGGGGACCTACAGACACTAGATCCTACCCAATTTGGCTTCGTCAAGGGCAGATCTTGCCTTTGAACCTGGTCGACTTCTTCAAAATCGTCACCAAGGCCATAGATGAAGGGAAGGTAGTCCACACAGCCTATCTGAACCTCGCAAAGACATTTGACACAATACCCCACTAGTCTAAATATAAACCCCCATGTCACAAGATGGGTCGCAAACTGGCTCAAAGACAGAACCCACAGAGTCAGAGTTGCTGGAGTCATGTCAGACCATGTCAGACTCGAAACCGATCACAAGTGGCATCCCACAAGGTTCTGTCCTGGGACCTCTCTTGTTCGGTATTTACTTTTCTGAGGTAAAGGCCAACGTGGGAGGACTATGGCTCACCAAGTTCGCAGATGACTGCAAACTGGGCACCATAATCGACTCTCCAGCTGACACAAGCATCCTTCAAAAAGGTCTCGCAGAGATGGATAACTGGTGCCAGAGCCATGGTCTAAAGCTAAATGCCAAAAAGGTTATAGTCATACCCTTTGGCAAAAACAATGTGCCCACAAATTACCACATAGGTGGTAACCCATTAAGTTCAGGGAAAGTAATTAGGGATCTGGGGACCCAAGTTGATAGCAATCTCTCCTTTGACAACCACATTGCCAAAGTGGTTAGAAAGACCTTCTACACAGCCCACCTCATCATGAAAGGATTCACATCTAGATCAAGAGAGGTAATCGTGCCCATTTATTCATCCCTCATCAGGCCCATCATAGAATACAATGCCCCCTTTGGGATGTACCTTACCCGACACCTGCAGCAATTAGAAAGACCACAAAAGTACCTCATCAGGAGAATCAAGGGACTCAAACAGGTGCAATATGCTGCTCGGTTAAAAAAAGTACAGCTCTACTCATTTGCATACTGCCTACTTCGAGGCGGTCTATGCCTGACATGTAAAGCTATGTCCAACCCAGAATTAATGGACATGCTCCACCTCAGTAAATCTAAATCCCTTAGAGCCACGCGCTCAAGGGACTTGAACCTCAGCACAGAATAAATAGAACATGCTGGAGGGACAGATTCATAACCCAGAGGCTCCCTCCGCTCTGGAATATAATTCCAATTCATGTTAGGCAGAGCACCTCACTGACTCTCTTCAAGAAGAATCTTGATGAGTGGATGGGGGATCGTAGGTTTGTCCCGGGGATTACTTCCGTGTCACTATTAGACAGAGGCACAGTAAACTAAACTTTAAAAACGGCACAGTATACTCAAATCAAGGGGTGGCGTAAGCCAAACACAATCGGGCTAGGCTTATAAATGCCCCAGGGCAGATAGCCTAGTATGAACCTATGAGTAAACCTGCTAAGTATAATGACCTTTTTCAGAGTTACTTAACAGTGAAATATAGACTAAGGGAATTAAACTCATAACTGCAGCATGATGTTTTTTAAGCTGTTCATAGCAATAATGTTCTGATCTGAATTAACTTTGTAGTTCCAATGGACTGCATTGGTTTGCCGAAATGTTATATGGTTACCTTATGTAGTGGTTTGAATCCCTCTCTCCTAGTTTGAATATAATGGTTAGAGATGTTGCTAAAGGCAGTACATATCACTTTTTATGATGACAACTATCCACTAAAAGGTCTGACTATATGAGGTACATATTAAATAAGAAAACTATTAAGTGTCCCATTATTTAAGAGAAAAAGACTATACTTGGAAAAAACGTATATTATTGCAGCAGTTGTGGTACTCAGATTGAAGGGAGTTGGCATTTCTTTTTACCTGGATGACTGCCTTATCAAGTCACAGGCCAAAGGACAGCTGCCAGACCACTTAAGTTTGTTAATTCCTTTTCTGAACTCTGAGTCCTAAAGCAAATGAAAAGAAGATGGGTCTTATCCCCTCACATCAAGTTGTTTCCAGGTGTCTTACTTCATAAAACTCAGAACAATTTTTGTTCAGTGGAAGGATACAAGTCTTGATGCCTCTATTTCCATGAATTGCAAATTGGTCCATGAGCCAGGCTCTTCCTCACAATTCTGAGTCGCATATCATTTACCATTTTGAAGGTGCATACTGTTAGATTATATATGAAGAAGGCTCAGCATTATTATTTGAGTTTGTTGGAGCAGTCAGAGGACTATTTGGACCAGAAGATGTTAAACTGGGAGTCCACGTCATCAGGTGAACAGTTGGAAGTTCCTCTTCTACCTCCTGTGCAGCCTGGCTGCATTTTCGTCTTGACTTCTTACTGGTGTATGCTGTAATATCCCACTCCAGTCTAGGAAGGCATGCCTAGTCCCTGTACCTTTCATTTCTTTCCTGATTCTCACACAGTTTGGATTGGGGTCTGTCTGTTTGCCTTGGAAAAAGCTCATGCTAATTGCCTAGAAAATACAAGCCATGTAAGCTGTAATTCATTTTGCTGCTAGATCACAAGCTGTAGCTCACACTGGAATTGTCTCTTCTATCTGAAGCACAAGTGTGATACAAAACATTGCCCAAATTTATAGCATTTCAGTACAACACCCAAAGGCACAGGTGAGAGAACCTACAGGCCTATATTATATGTCAAAAGAGAGAGACAGTCGAGAGTGGCCAACTTAAGGATTGGCAGGAAAGTCCATTCTGCAATCCCAGGTAGTGCAGGAGCACCATGAGAAAGTGAAAAACATAGAGGGCAGACATCGGTCATACCCTTCTAAAGTTAATACTATCTGTAAGAAGTCCTTGTGGATTTCATAAGTACTAGATCCTCATGAGAAAGGAAATAATTTTAATCTTCCATCTAGGCTGCCAGCAATGCGTATTCAAGAGAGAGAGAGAGAGAGAGAAAGAAAACCCCTATGCATCCACCTTTTGGATGTGTTCTGAAAAGTAAACAGTGCCTGTTCCATAGTCAGTTTGGAGAAAATTAGCCATGATTGACTTGTATCCAGGGAGTAGTCCCTTAAGATCTTGGTAAGTGTTTGGTTGTTGAATTGGGGACTGAGGAATCTTCTGCCCAAGCTTTTCACTGGGTCTGATGTCCTGGAACAGAGAAAACACTGTGGCATTCCTCACCAAAGATCACAACTTAGCCCTTTACCATCAGGCAGCTGCTTGATGTGTGATGTGGTCTGTCCATGAGATGAAGAAGTTGCACCCTTAGTGAGTATGGATTAATGTCAGTATCAAGCCCCATGCAGATCTGTCCCATTTCCCACCTTCTTCAACAAGCATATATACTAGTTTTTATCACCTCCCTGCTTGATGCCCAGAACTCATCAAGCACATGCTTGATCCTTCTTTTTTCAGTTGAGAGTTGGCCCACTCAGCACAGTGCTCTGATTAGGAGAGAATCTGCTTCACACATAATATCCTGGAAGGTGGATTTGAGATGTGTAGACCATTCTGTCAGTGCTGGATAATAGCAAGACTTCCCCCTCCCTTTCCCTGTAACTCTCTGTTTATGACCCCTCCTTGTCAAGTCTTCTGTGGACAGGCCTGAAGTTCCTGATCTCAGAAGCATCTTGAGTACCTAGGGGAGGCTGTATTCAAGGATGCAATCTTTGTAGTCCAAAAGCATCCAGACCACTCCCTTTTCTTATCAGAATTGGAATGTTCTTGCAATGGTTGCAGTTGGACAGACAGTGATCGTTTTCAAGCATCTTAGAACTGACTTCTTATGATCTCTGTGGTCTAGCATAGTTTCCAGTGTCTACATTATGCGTCCATCTTAGCTCCTCCTGATATGGATTCTAAGGCTTTAAATGGAGTAGGTAGGTAGGCAGGTACTGTGGCAAGTTGAAGCTCTGATGCCTTTTAATGTCTGACTCAGCTATCAAGATTCCATTTCCTCTAAGTAGATTGGGCACTGGGAAAGGGTTCATTATTATCATCATCAACCCTGCTTCTTTTTCATTTTCAGGGGGTTGATGTTCTACGGCAATTGTCGCCATCTCTCTCGACTCATTACCACTTTTTTACCTTCTATGACATCTTGTGTTTTACTGTTTCAGGTCTTCTTTCATGCAATTCATCCATCTCTTTGCAGTAGATCCACATTTCTTCTTGTCTTCTTCCTGTTTGTCCCAAACCTTCTTCACAAAACTGTCTTTTGCTATTCCTGTACATGTGCCCAAACCCCAAATGGAGCTACTTTGGCTTCTGCTGTGATGCCATCATTTCTTTATCTATCTCACATTGTACAACGTACCACCCATCTCAGGCATGTTATACCCATCTACTCTAGCTTTTTCAACTTCTGTGCCTTCATTGCCCAGGTTTCTATACCATAGAGAAGTACTGGACTAACCACTGTTTTGCACACCTTACTTGTCTGCTTCTTTGGCATTCCTCTGTCACATACTACGCAGCAGCCCTTCTGATTCTAGCTTTGCCATTGCCATTCAGACTTCCTTTCTCCCCTAACCACCCCTCCCAGATACTTGAAGCTCTTTACCTGTTCTACTGATTCCCCTTCTATCTCAATTTTCAGCTTCTTCAGACCCCCCCCCCATGTACTGCCATGAAAGCTGTTTTGTCTGCACTGAGTTTCATCCCATGTGCCTTACATGTTGCACTTCATTGCCCTGTCATTCTCTGAAGTTCATGTTTAGAGTCTGCTTGTAATGCCACATCATCTACATACAGCAGCTTTGTTGATCTGTCCTCTCCAATCTGTTTGCTAATATAGTACATCACCAATATGAACAGCAGTGGGCTCAGAGCTGAAGCCTGATGGGCTCCCCACTCCCACTGGGAACCCATCTGTGAATCTAAACACTGTTCTCACTTGTGTCAAGTAGGTCCTTGTATGTAGTCTGCACTAATTCTACGTGTTTCCATGACTTCAAACAACCACAGTACTGCCGAAATCAGCTTCTTGGGGACCTTATCATATGCTTTCTCCAAGTCTAGGAATACCCAGTTGGACTCTTTCGTAATCTCTAGCTTCTTCTTTCTGGCATTAGAATGCATATTCTCCAGTTATGTGGGATACACTATTGTTTCTATACCTCTATGAGTACCCTTGGGAGCCATTTCTCCCCTAACTATATATCACCTTGATCCTATCTGCCATGACCTCATCTGAGGTGCTGCTTTCCCTGACTTCATTTTCTTTAGTGTTGTTGCTTCTTGCAGAGTGAGCTGTTCTTCCTCATTCATCACAGGCTGTGTATGGAGCAGCACGGCTTCTGAGGGGTGTTCTTCATTCAGAAGCTACTAGAAGTACTCCTTCCATCTGTTTTCGATGTCAGAAGCAGAAGAGACTTCCTTGGAAGCTTAAGAACTCCAAATGGTAAAAATGCAAAGCCAAACAGAACAAACTAAGAGTTCAACATCCAAGTTTAATAAGGTAGAAGTATAAAACAAACAGCAAAGTTTTAGAGACTGTAGCTCTTTCTCAGTGCATATACACATTAAATCAACTTCACTCCTTATATATAGGAAGCCAGCCCATCAATGGGAAATCACAGGATATATAATTATAATATAATTTAAATATAAACATTTTAACATTTCATATAACAGCCCTAAACCTCATAAAACATACATGAATAAATATATAAGAACTTATAAAATAAATGAAAGTTATTTCAGAGCAGATAATCTACCACAGTTGAATAGCACTAACAGTATAAAACCTGTTTTAAAAGTTAGGCATGACTTTCTATAAAGCATGTGCTTTTTATGTGTGTTTCATGTTTTTATATGTATACACAACTTTAATTTATTTTATAAGTTCTTATATATTTATTCATGTACGTTTTATGAGGTTTAAGGCTGTTATATGAAATTTTAAAATGTTTATATTTAAATTATAATTATGTGTTATGTGATTTCCCCTTGATAGACTGGCTTCCTACATATAAGGAGTGAAGCTGATTTGGTATATATATGCATTGAGAAGGAGCTACAGTCTCGAAAGCTTTGCTGTTTGTTTTATACTTCTACCTTAGTAAACCTAGATGGTGAACTCTTGGTTTGTTCTGTTTTTGATGTCCTGTGGACTGGTGAGGAGGTTGCTGCTTGCACCCTTTATGAAAGGTGTGTTAGTTATCTTTCTGTCTTTGCAACCAAGTTACTTTTCAGAAGGTGGCAGAGTGCCTCTGATGCCCTGTTTACTATTGTAACTGCTCTCTTAGCCTCTTTGTTAGCCAACCACTATTCCTCCTTAGCCTGATCCATCCTTTCTGTCTCCCACTTTTTCCTGAATTCATCCTTTGTTTTGATAACTTATGTATTCCACCACCAGCATTCTTTATGTACCTTATTTCCATACCTGGCTCAGCTACATATCTGTTCTGTAGACTTCAAACATGCTGTTTTGAGATGCTGCCGTTTTTCTTTGGCTGCAGTTATTTGCGAGGTGCTAGTACCTTGTGTATTACCTTGACCACCATATTTCCTCTGTTGTACAGAAAGCTTTCTGTATGGTGCACCTCATTAGTAACAGTATTTCATCCAGTGACAAGATGGTCATAACATCCCTGTATTCTTCCCTTATAAGACCCACTATTGAATACAATGCCCCTTTTGGCATGTACCTCACAAAGCACATGCAGCAGCTGGAGAGACCACAGAGGTTCCTCACCTGGAGAATCCAAGGCCTCAAACATCTACCCTACACAGATAGGCTAAAAGCCCTGTCCCTCTACTCAGTCTCCTACTGACTCTTCAGAGGTGACCTCTGTCTGGCATACAAAGCAATCTCAGACCCCACCCTGAAGGGACTGCTACATATCCACAAGTCAAGCTCCACTAGAGTAACCCACACGTGTGACCTCAGCCTGGTCTGTGACATCTCCATGTAAAGCACAGTACATCATTAAACCTTTTTAAGCATAACCTGGATAACTGGATGGGGAACACAAAATACACCCCTGGGATTTTACCTGTGTCCCTGCTTGACAGTGGCATAGGGTGGTGACTTGTTGGAACATAGACTAAATTCCTGGCTAGGCTTGTAAGGGCCTCAGGGCCAATAGCCTAGTAACTTCCTATGACCCTATGATCCTAATGAATTATTGTGATTTCATTCCAGTCAACTTCCAGGTCTTCAGCATAGTTTCAGTTGACATTAGTGCCTTCATTGACCAGTGCTTGCAGCTGACTGTGGCCATCAGTAGTTTATGTTGTGTGCCGACTGTTGCGCTGGGTATGACTTTGCAGTCTCTGATTTTATACCAATGCCCTTTCCTTTCTATGAGGAGTCTACCTGAGTTGCAAGTTGGAAAAGATTTCAGTCTTACTTAATTCTGATGTACTGTAAAAGGTAGTCAAACTCTTATATGGTTTGTACATTAGGCTTTTTTGTTGTCTAGTGTAATTTTAACTGTGCTGACACTAAAACTAGGGCAGCTGGCTGAGGTGTTTTTCTGCATAGGATGGCAGGGGTTAGGCAGATCTCTTGGGCTTGAGCTTGGGTAGATCATCATAGACACCCTCTTTTTGGGAAGTGTTTTTAGGCAAGCTTCCTGAGACTTGGGAGCCAAAGAAGAAAATAGGTTCTTACCACTGGAGAGGGTCTGTATGATCCATTCTTAGCCCCTGTATGTTCTGTCAGGCAAGTCCAGCCTGCACAGAAAAATCTGCTTTACAAATTGAGGAAGGCCTTTAAGCATCAGACACTGTTGCTTTCCCTGGCTGTGCAGACAGGGTCTTCCAGGATGCTGATTGTTGAGTCTGTTGACCCAACAGTGGGAGTCCTGGTTGCAGTTTTATTTTCCATGCTGAAGGACTGTTTACAAATTTGCCATAGGTTAGAAGGCAGTAACAGATGATCAGTAAATTCTGGATGTGGTCACAGGCAACCATGTCCTAAAACTCTTAAAGCCTCCCCTACTCATCTCAGTGAAGGAGCTCAACTCAGAATAAGAAGCTCTTCATCAGAAATGTTGGGATAGGCTAAGGCTGTAGTTTACAAAGGGGCTTTATAAATGCTTCCTCTTTCAAAATAAGGCCGGGAGTATGTTGAACATATTTCTAGTTATGAAGGCGGTGGGAGTACTTTAACCTCAGGGGATTTCAGTGAGCACACCTGATACAGCCTGTGTATAGTGGTAACTCTGTATTAGGTTATTCCTCAGCTATCACAAGGTGTTCGGATGGTGTTGCTGGACATGATGTATGCCTTTTGCTATTCCATTGTTTGGAGTTATCACAAGAGATTCCCTCAGTTTGCTCTGGGTGGGTACCACTTTCAGTACAAAGTGCTGCTGTTTGGCTTCCCATCTACACCCAGAATATTTAGCAAGTTGGTTGATATTGTGCCAGAGACCTTACTAGAATAGA